>NW_022262127.1:27500-55000 GCF_002021735.2 Oncorhynchus kisutch | reverse complement strand
ACAACACTATGAACAGGAAGACTTCATCACCTCGTCACACAACACTATGAACAGGACGGCTTCATCACACAACACTATGAACAGGAAGACTTCATCACCTCGTCACACAACACTATGAACAGGAAGACTTCATCACCTCGTCACACAACACTATGAACAGGAAGACTTCATCACCTCGTCACACAACACTATGAACAGGACGACTTCATCACCTCGTCACACAACACTATGAACAGGAAGACTTCATCACCTCGTCACACAACACTATGAACAGGACGACTTCATCACCTCGTCACACAACACTATGAACAGGAAGACTTCATCACCTCGTCACACAACACTATGAACAGGACGACTTCATCACACAACACTATGAACAGGACGACTTCATCACCTCGTCACACAACACTATGAACAGGAAGACTTCATCACACAACACTATGAACAGGACGACTTCATCACCTCGTCACACAACACTATGAACAGGAAGACTTCATCACCTCGTCACACAACACTATGAACAGGAAGACTTCATCACCTCGTCACACAACACTATGAACAGGACGACTTCATCACACAACACTATGAACAGGAAGACTTCATCAGACAACACTATGAACAGGAAGACTTCATCACACAACACTATGAACAGGAAGACTTCATCACCTCGTCACGCAACACTATGAACAGGACGACTTCATCACCGCGTCACACAACACTATGAACAGGACGACTTCATCACCTCGTCACACAACACTATGAACAGGAAGACTTCATCACACAACACTATGAACAGGACGACTTCATCATCTCGTCACCCAACACTATGAACAGGATGACTTCATCACCTCGTCACACAACACTATGAACAGGACGACTTCATCACACAACACTATGAACAGGAAGACTTCATCACACAACACTATGAACAGAAAGACTTCATCACCTCGTCACACAACACTATGAACAGGACGACTTCATCACACAACACTATGAACAGGAAGACTTCATCACCTCGTCACACAACACTATGAACAGGACGGCTTCATCACACAACACTATGAACAGGAAGACTTCATCACACAACACTATGAACAGGAAGACTTCATCACACAACACTATGAACAGGAAGACTTCATCACCTCGTCACACAACACTATGAACAGGACGACTTCATCACCTCGTCACACAACACTATGAACAGGACGACTTCATCACACAACACTATGAACAGGAAGACTTCATCACTTCATCACACAACACTATGAACAGGAAGACTTCATCACACAACACTATGAACAGGACGACTTCATCACACAACACTATGAACAGGAAGACTTCATCACACAACACTATGAACAGGAAGACTTCATCACACAACACTATGAACAGGAAGACTTCATCACACAACACTATGAACAGGAAGACTTCATCACACAACACTATGAACAGGAAGACTTCATCACCTCATCACACAACACTATGAACAGGAAGACTTCATCACCTCGTCACACAACACTATGAACAGGACGACTTCATCACCTCGTCACACAACACTATGAACAGGAAGACTTCATCACCTCATCACACAACACTATGAACAGGACGACTTCATCACCTCGTCACACAACACTATGAACAGGAAGACTTCATCACCTCGTCACACAACACTATGAACAGGACGGCTTCATCACACAACACTATGAACAGGAAGACTTCATCACCTCGTCACACAACACTATGAACAGGAAGACTTCATCACCTCGTCACACAACACTATGAACAGGAAGACTTCATCACCTCGTCACACAACACTATGAACAGGACGACTTCATCACCTCGTCACACAACACTATGAACAGGACGACTTCATCACCTCGTCACACAACACTATGAACAGGACGACTTCATCACCTCGTCACACAACACTATGAACAGGAAGACTTCATCACCTCGTCACACAACACTATGAACAGGACGACTTCATCACACAACACTATGAACAGGACGACTTCATCACCTCGTCACACAACACTATGAACAGGAAGACTTCATCACACAACACTATAAACAGGACGACTTCATCACCTCGTCACACAACACTATGAACAGGACGACTTCATCACCTCGTCACACAACACTATGAACAGGAAGACTTCATCACCTCGTCACACAACACTATGAACAGGACGACTTCATCACACAACACTATGAACAGGAAGACTTCATCACCTCGTCACACAACACTATGAACAGGACGACTTCATCACCGCGTCACACAACACTATGAACAGGACGACTTCATCACACAACACTATGAACAGGACGACTTCATCATCTCGTCACCCAACACTATGAACAGGACGACTTCATCACACAACACTATGAACAGGAAGACTTCATCACCTCGTCACACAACACTATGAACAGGACGGCTTCATCACACAACACTATGAACAGGACGACTTCATCACACAACACTATGAACAGGAAGACTTCATCACACAACACTATGAACAGGAAGACTTCATCACACAACACTATGAACAGGAAGACTTCATCACACAACACTATGAACAGGAAGACTTCATCACCTCATCACACAACACAATGAACAGGAAGACTTCATCACCTAGTCACACAACACTATGAACAGGACGACTTCATCACCTCGTCACACAACACTATGAACAGGAAGACTTCATCACACAACACTATGAACAGGAAGACTTCATCACCTAGTCACACAACACTATGAACAGGAAGACTTCATCACCTCGTCACACAACACTATGAACAGGACGGCTTCATCACACAACACTATGAACAGGAAGACTTCATCACACAACACTATGAACAGGAAGACTTCATCACACAACACTATGAACAGGAAGACTTCATCACCTCGTCACACAACACTATGAACAGGAAGACTTCATCACCTCGTCACAAACACTATGAACAGGAAGACTTCATCACCTCATCACACAACACTATGAACAGGACGACTTCATCACACAACACTATGAACAGGACGACTTCATCACACAACACTATGAACAGGAAGACTTCATCACACAACACTATGAACAGGAAGGCTTCATCACCTCATCACACAACACTATGAACAGGACGACTTCATCACACAACACTATGAACAGGAAGACTTCATCACACAACACTATGAACAGGATGACTTCATCACCACGTCACACAACACTATGAACAGGAAGACTTCATCACACAACACTATGAACAGGAAGACTTCATCACACAACACTATGAACAAGAAGACTTCATCACCTCGTCACACAACACTATGAACAGGACGACTTCATCACCTCGTCACACAACACTATGAACAGGAAGACTTCATCACCTAGTCACACAACACTATGAACAGGACGACTTCATCACCTCGTCACACAACACTATGAACAGGAAGACTTCATCACACAACACTATGAACAGGAAGACTTCATCACCTAGTCACACAACACTATGAACAGGAAGACTTCATCACCTCGTCACACAACACTATGAACAGGACGGCTTCATCACACAACACTATGAACAGGAAGACTTCATCACACAACACTATGAACAGGAAGACTTCATCACACAACACTATGAACAGGAAGACTTCATCACCTCGTCACACAACACTATGAACAGGAAGACTTCATCACCTCGTCACAAAACACTATGAACAGGAAGACTTTATCACCTCATCGCACAACACTATGAACAGGACGACTTCATCACACAACACTATGAACAGGACGACTTCATCACACAACACTATGAACAGGAAGACTTCATCACACAACACTATGAACAGGAAGGCTTCATCACCTCATCACACAACACTATGAACAGGACGACTTCATCACACAACACTATGAACAGGAAGACTTCATCACACAACACTATGAACAGGATGACTTCATCACCACGTCACACAACACTATGAACAGGAAGACTTCATCACACAACACTATGAACAGGAAGACTTCATCACACAACACTATGAACAGGACGACTTCATCACCTCGTCACACAACACTATGAACAGGAAGACTTCATCACCTCATCACACAACACTATGAACAGGACGTCTTCATCACACAACACTATGAACAGGAAGACTTCATCAACTCGTCACACAACACTATGAACAGGAAGACTTCATCACCTCGTCACACAACACTATGAACAGGAAGACTTCATCACCTCGTCACACAACACTATGAACAGGAAGACTTCATCACCTCGTCACACAACACTATGAACAGGACGACTTCATCACCTCGTCACACAACACTATGAACAGGAAGACTTCATCACCTCGTCACACAACACTATGAACAGGACGGCTTCATCACACAACACTATGAACAGGAAGACTTCATCACCTCGTCACACAACACTATGAACAGGAAGACTTCATCACCTCGTCACACAACACTATGAACAGGACGACTTCATCACCTCGTCACACAACACTATGAACAGGAAGACTTCATCACCTCGTCACACAACACTATGAACAGGACGACTTCATCACACAACACTATGAACAGGACGACTTCATCACCTCGTCACACAACACTATGAACAGGAAGACTTCATCACACAACACTATAAACAGGACGACTTCATCACCTCGTCACACAACACTATGAACAGGAAGACTTCATCACCTCGTCACACAACACTATGAACAGGAAGACTTCATCACCTCGTCACACAACACTATGAACAGGACGACTTCATCACACAACACTATGAACAGGAAGACTTCATCAGACAACACTATGAACAGGAAGACTTCATCACACAACACTATGAACAGGAAGACTTCATCACCTCGTCACACAACACTATGAACAGGACGACTTCATCACCGCGTCACACAACACTATGAACAGGACGACTTCATCACCTCGTCACACAACACTATGAACAGGAAGACTTCATCACACAACACTATGAACAGGACGACTTCATCATCTCGTCACCCAACACTATGAACAGGATGACTTCATCACCTCGTCACACAACACTATGAACAGGACGACTTCATCACACAACACTATGAACAGGAAGACTTCATCACACAACACTATGAACAGAAAGACTTCATCACCTCGTCACACAACACTATGAACAGGACGACTTCATCACACAACACTATGAACAGGAAGACTTCATCACCTCGTCACACAACACTATGAACAGGACGGCTTCATCACACAACACTATGAACAGGACGACTTCATCACACAACACTATGAACAGGAAGACTTCATCACACAACACTATGAACAGGAAGACTTCATCACACAACACTATGAACAGGAAGACTTCATCACACAACACTATGAACAGGAAGACTTCATCACCTCATCACACAACACAATGAACAGGAAGACTTCATCACCTAGTCACACAACACTATGAACAGGACGACTTCATCACCTCGTCACACAACACTATGAACAGGAAGACTTCATCACACAACACTATGAACAGGAAGACTTCATCACCTAGTCACACAACACTATGAACAGGAAGACTTCATCACCTCGTCACACAACACTATGAACAGGACGGCTTCATCACACAACACTATGAACAGGAAGACTTCATCACACAACACTATGAACAGGAAGACTTCATCACACAACACTATGAACAGGAAGACTTCATCACCTCGTCACACAACACTATGAACAGGAAGACTTCATCACCTCGTCACAAAACACTATGAACAGGAAGACTTCATCACCACATCACACAACACTATGAACAGGACGACTTCATCACACAACACTATGAACAGGACGACTTCATCACACAACACTATGAACAGGAAGACTTCATCACACAACACTATGAACAGGAAGGCTTCATCACCTCATCACACAACACTATGAACAGGACGACTTCATCACACAACACTATGAACAGGAAGACTTCATCACACAACACTATGAACAGGATGACTTCATCACCACGTCACACAACACTATGAACAGGAAGACTTCATCACACAACACTATGAACAGGAAGACTTCATCACACAACACTATGAACAGGAAGACTTCATCACCTCGTCACACAACACTATGAACAGGACGACTTCATCACCTCGTCACACAACACTATGAACAGGAAGACTTCATCACCTCGTCACACAACACTATGAACAGGAAGACTTCATCACCTCGTCACACAACACTATGAACAGGACGACTTCATCACCTCGTCACACAACACTATGAACAGGAAGACTTCATCACCTCGTCACACAACACTATGAACAGGACGACTTCATCACACAACACTATGAACAGGACGACTTCATCACACAACACTATGAACAGGAAGACTTCATCACACAACACTATGAACAGGAAGGCTTCATCACCTCATCACACAACACTATGAACAGGACGACTTCATCACACAACACTATGAACAGGAAGACTTCATCACACAACACTATGAACAGGATGACTTCATCACCACGTCACACAACACTATGAACAGGAAGACTTCATCACACAACACTATGAACAGGAAGACTTCATCACACAACACTATGAACAGGACGACTTCATCACCTCGTCACACAACACTATGAACAGGAAGACTTCATCACCTCATCACACAACACTATGAACAGGACGTCTTCATCACACAACACTATGAACAGGAAGACTTCATCAACTCGTCACACAACACTATGAACAGGAAGACTTCATCACCTCGTCACACAACACTATGAACAGGAAGACTTCATCACCTCGTCACACAACACTATGAACAGGACGGCTTCATCACCTCGTCACACAACACTATGAACAGGACGACTTCATCACCTCGTCACACAACACTATGAACAGGACGACTTCATCACACAACACTATGAACAGGAAGACTTCATCACCTCGTCACACAACACTATGAACAGGACGATTTCATCACACAACACTATGAACAGGACGACTTCATCACCTCGTCACACAACACTATGAACAGGAAGACTTCATCACCTCGTCACACAACACTATGAACAGGAAGACTTCATCACCTCGTCACACAACACTATGAACAGGAAGACTTCATCACCTCGTCACACAACACTATGAACAGGACGACTTCATCACCTCGTCACACAACACTATGAACAGGAAGACTTCATCACCTCGTCACACAACACTATGAACAGGACGGCTTCATCACACAACACTATGAACAGGAAGACTTCATCACCTCGTCACACAACACTATGAACAGGAAGACTTCATCACCTCGTCACACAACACTATGAACAGGACGACTTCATCACCTCGTCACACAACACTATGAACAGGAAGACTTCATCACCTCGTCACACAACACTATGAACAGGACGACTTCATCACACAACACTATGAACAGGACGACTTCATCACCTCGTCACACAACACTATGAACAGGAAGACTTCATCACACAACACTATAAACAGGACGACTTCATCACCTCGTCACACAACACTATGAACAGGAAGACTTCATCACCTCGTCACACAACACTATGAACAGGAAGACTTCATCACCTCGTCACACAACACTATGAACAGGACGACTTCATCACACAACACTATGAACAGGAAGACTTCATCAGACAACACTATGAACAGGAAGACTTCATCACACAACACTATGAACAGGAAGACTTCATCACCTCGTCACACAACACTATGAACAGGACGACTTCATCACCGCGTCACACAACACTATGAACAGGACGACTTCATCACCTCGTCACACAACACTATGAACAGGAAGACTTCATCACACAACACTATGAACAGGACGACTTCATCATCTCGTCACCCAACACTATGAACAGGATGACTTCATCACCTCGTCACACAACACTATGAACAGGACGACTTCATCACACAACACTATGAACAGGAAGACTTCATCACACAACACTATGAACAGAAAGACTTCATCACCTCGTCACACAACACTATGAACAGGACGACTTCATCACACAACACTATGAACAGGAAGACTTCATCACCTCGTCACACAACACTATGAACAGGACGGCTTCATCACACAACACTATGAACAGGACGACTTCATCACACAACACTATGAACAGGAAGACTTCATCACACAACACTATGAACAGGAAGACTTCATCACACAACACTATGAACAGGAAGACTTCATCACACAACACTATGAACAGGAAGACTTCATCACCTCATCACACAACACAATGAACAGGAAGACTTCATCACCTAGTCACACAACACTATGAACAGGACGACTTCATCACCTCGTCACACAACACTATGAACAGGAAGACTTCATCACACAACACTATGAACAGGAAGACTTCATCACCTAGTCACACAACACTATGAACAGGAAGACTTCATCACCTCGTCACACAACACTATGAACAGGACGGCTTCATCACACAACACTATGAACAGGAAGACTTCATCACACAACACTATGAACAGGAAGACTTCATCACACAACACTATGAACAGGAAGACTTCATCACCTCGTCACACAACACTATGAACAGGAAGACTTCATCACCTCGTCACAAAACACTATGAACAGGAAGACTTCATCACCACATCACACAACACTATGAACAGGACGACTTCATCACACAACACTATGAACAGGACGACTTCATCACACAACACTATGAACAGGAAGACTTCATCACACAACACTATGAACAGGAAGGCTTCATCACCTCATCACACAACACTATGAACAGGACGACTTCATCACACAACACTATGAACAGGAAGACTTCATCACACAACACTATGAACAGGATGACTTCATCACCACGTCACACAACACTATGAACAGGAAGACTTCATCACACAACACTATGAACAGGAAGACTTCATCACACAACACTATGAACAGGAAGACTTCATCACCTCGTCACACAACACTATGAACAGGACGACTTCATCACCTCGTCACACAACACTATGAACAGGAAGACTTCATCACACAACACTATGAACAGGAAGACTTCATCACCTCGTCACACAACACTATGAACAGGACGACTTCATCACCTCGTCACACAACACTATGAACAGGAAGACTTCATCACCTCGTCACACAACACTATGAACAGGAAGACTTCATCACCTCGTCACACAACACTATGAACAGGACGACTTCATCACCTCGTCACACAACACTATGAACAGGAAGACTTCATCACCTCGTCACACAACACTATGAACAGGACGACTTCATCACCTCGTCACACAACACTATGAACAGGAAGACTTCATCACCTCGTCACACAACACTATGAACAGGACGACTTCATCACACAACACTATGAACAGGTCGACTTCATCACCTCGTCACACAACACTATGAACAGGACGACTTCATCACCCTCGTCACACAACACTATGAACAGGAAGACTTCATCACCTCGTAACACAACACTATGAACAGGAAGACTTCATCACCTCGTCACACAACACTATGAACAGGACGACTTCATCACACAACACTATGAACAGGAAGACTTCATCAGACAACACTATGAACAGGAAGACTTCATCAGACAACACTATGAACAGGAAGACTTCATCACACAACACTATGAACAGGAAGACTTCATCACACAACACTATGAACAGGAAGACTTCATCACCTCGTCACACAACACTATGAACAGGACGACTTCATCACCGCGTCACACAACACTATGAACAGGACGACTTCATCACCTCGTCACACAACACTATGAACAGGAAGACTTCATCACACAACACTATGAACAGGACGACTTCATCACCTCGTCACCCAACACTATGAACAGGATGACTTCATCACCTCGTCACACAACACTATGAACAGGACGACTTCATCACACAACACTATGAACAGGAAGACTTCATCACCTCGTCACACAACACTATGAACAGGACGACTTCATCACACAACACTATGAACAGGAAGACTTCATCACCTCGTCACACAACACTATGAACAGGACGGCTTCATCACACAACACTATGAACAGGAAGACTTCATCACACAACACTATGAACAGGACGACTTCATCACCTCGTCGCACAACACTATGAACAGGACGACTTCATCACACAACACTATGAACAGGAAGACTTCATCACTTCATCACACAACACTATGAACAGGAAGACTTCATCACACAACACTATGAACAGGACGACTTCATCACACAACACTATGAACAGGAAGACTTCATCACACAACACTATGAACAGGAAGACTTCATCACACAACACTATGAACAGGAAGACTTCATCACACAACACTATGAACAGGAAGACTTCATCACACAACACTATGAACAGGAAGACTTCATCACCTAGTCACACAACACTATGAACAGGAAGACTTCATCACCTCGTCACACAACACTATGAACAGGACGGCTTCATCACACAACACTATGAACAGGAAGACTTCATCACACAACACTATGAACAGGAAGACTTCATCACACAACACTATGAACAGGAAGACTTCATCACCTCGTCACACAACACTATGAACAGGAAGACTTCATCACCTCGTCACAAAACACTATGAACAGGAAGACTTCATCACCTCGTCACACAACACTATGAACAGGACGGCTTCATCACACAACACTATGAACAGGAAGACTTCATCACACAACACTATGAACAGGACGACTTCATCACACAACACTATGAACAGGAAGACTTCATCACACAACACTATGAACAGGAAGGCTTCATCACCTCATCACACAACACTATGAACAGGACGACTTCATCACACAACACTATGAACAGGAAGACTTCATCACACAACACTATGAACAGGATGACTTCATCACCACGTCACACAACACTATGAACAGGAAGACTTCATCACACAACACTATGAACAGGAAGACTTCATCACACAACACTATGAACAGGACGACTTCATCACCTCGTCACACAACACTATGAACAGGAAGACTTCATCACCTCATCACACAACACTATGAACAGGACGTCTTCATCACACAACACTATGAACAGGAAGACTTCATCACCTCGTCACACAACACTATGAACAGGAAGACTTCATCACCTCGTCACACAACACTATGAACAGGAAGACTTCATCACCTCGTCACACAACACTATGAACAGGACGGCTTCATCACCTCGTCACACAACACTATGAACAGGACGACTTCATCACCTCGTCACACAACACTATGAACAGGACGACTTCATCACACAACACTATGAACAGGAAGACTTCATCACCTCGTCACACAACACTATGAACAGGACGATTTCATCACACAACACTATGAACAGGACGACTTCATCACCTCGTCACACAACACTATGAACAGGAAGACTTCATCACACAACACTATGAACAGGAAGACTTCATCACCTCGTCACACAACACTATGAACAGGAAGACTTCATCACCTCGTCACACAACACTATGAACAGGAAGACTTCATCACCTCGTCACACAACACTATGAACAGGACGACTTCATCACACAACACTATGAACAGGAAGACTTCATCAGACAAAACTATGAACAGGAAGACTTCATCACACAACACTATGAACAGGAAGACTTCATCACACAACACTATGAACAGGAAGACTTCATCACCTCGTCACACAACACTATGAACAGGACGACTTCATCATCGCGTCACACAACACTATGAACAGGACGACTTCATCACCTCGTCACACAACACTATGAACAGGAAGACTTCATCACACAACACTATGAACAGGACGACTTCATCACCTCGTCACACAACACTATGAACAGGAAGACTTCATCACCTCGTCACACAACACTATGAACAGGAAGACTTCATCACCTCGTCACACAACACTATGAACAGGACGACTTCATCACACAACACTATGAACAGGAAGACTTCATCAGACAACACTATGAACAGGAAGACTTCATCACACAACACTATGAACAGGAAGACTTCATCACACAACACTATGAACAGGAAGACTTCATCACACAACACTATGAACAGGAAGACTTCATCACCTCGTCACACAACACTATGAACAGGAAGACTTCATCACCTCGTCACAAAACACTATGAACAGGAAGACTTCATCACCTCGTCACACAACACTATGAACAGGACGGCTTCATCACACAACACTATGAACAGGAAGACTTCATCACACAACACTATGAACAGGACGACTTCATCACACAACACTATGAACAGGAAGACTTCATCACACAACACTATGAACAGGATGACTTCATCACCACGTCACACAACACTATGAACAGGAAGACTTCATCACACAACACTATGAACAGGAAGACTTCATCACACAACACTATGAACAGGACGACTTCATCACCTCGTCACACAACACTATGAACAGGAAGACTTCATCACCTCATCACACAACACTATGAACAGGACGTCTTCATCACACAACACTATGAACAGGAAGACTTCATCACCTCGTCACACAACACTATGAACAGGAAGACTTCATCACCTCGTCACACAACACTATGAACAGGAAGACTTCATCACCTCGTCACACAACACTATGAACAGGACGGCTTCATCACCTCGTCACACAACACTATGAACAGGACGACTTCATCACCTCGTCACACAACACTATGAACAGGACGACTTCATCACACAACACTATGAACAGGAAGACTTCATCACCTCGTCACACAACACTATGAACAGGACGATTTCATCACACAACACTATGAACAGGACGACTTCATCACCTCGTCACACAACACTATGAACAGGAAGACTTCATCACCTCGTCACACAACACTATGAACAGGAAGACTTCATCACCTCGTCACACAACACTATGAACAGGAAGACTTCATCACCTCGTCACACAACACTATGAACAGGAAGACTTCATCACCTCGTCACACAACACTATGAACAGGACGACTTCATCACACAACACTATGAACAGGAAGACTTCATCAGACAAAACTATGAACAGGAAGACTTCATCACCTCGTCACACAACACTATGAACAGGACGACTTCATCACCGCGTCACACAACACTATGAACAGGACGACTTCATCACCTTGTCACACAACACTATGAACAGGAAGACTTCATCACACAACACTATGAACAGGACGACTTCATCACCTCGTCACCCAACACTATGAACAGGATGACTTCATCACCTCGTCACACAACACTATGAACAGGACGACTTCATCACACAACACTATGAACAGGAAGACTTCATCACACAACACTATGAACAGGAAGACTTCATCACCTCGTCACACAACACTATGAACAGGACGACTTCATCACCTCGTCACACAACACTATGAACAGGAAGACTTCATCACACAACACTATGAACAGGACGACTTCATCACCTCGTCACACAACACTATGAACAGGAAGACTTCATCACCTCGTCACACAACACTATGAACAGGAAGACTTCATCACCTCGTCACACAACACTATGAACAGGACGACTTCATCACACAACACTATGAACAGGAAGACTTCATTAGACAACACTATGAACAGGAAGACTTCATCACACAACACTATGAACAGGAAGACTTCATCACACAACACTATGAACAGGAAGACTTCATCACACAACACTATGAACAGGAAGACTTCATCACCTCTTCACACAACACTATGAACAGGACGACTTCATCACCGCGTCACACAACACTATGAACAGGACGACTTCATCACCTCGTCACACAACACTATGAACAGGAAGACTTCATCACACAACACTATGAACAGGACGACTTCATCACCTCGTCACACAACACTATGAACAGGAAGACTTCATCACCTCGTCACACAACACTATGAACAGGACGGCTTCATCACACAACACTATGAACAGGAAGACTTCATCACCTCGTCACACAACACTATGAACAGGACGACTTCATCACCTCGTCACACAACACTATGAACAGGAAGACTTCATCACCTCGTCACACAACACTATGAACAGGACGACTTCATCACCTCGTCACACAACACTATGAACAGGAAGACTTCATCACCTCGTCACACAACACTATGAACAGGACGACTTCATCACCTCATCACACAACACTATGAACAGGACGACTTCATCACACAACACTATGAACAGGACGACTTCATCACACAACACTATGAACAGGAAGACTTCATCACACAACACTATGAACAGGAAGGCTTCATCACCTCATCACACAACACTATGAACAGGACGACTTCATCACACAACACTATGAACAGGAAGACTTCATCACACAACACTATGAACAGGATGACTTCATCACCACGTCACACAACACTATGAACAGGAAGACTTCATCACACAACACTATGAACAGGAAGACTTCATCACACAACACTATGAACAGGACGACTTCATCACCTCGTCACACAACACTATGAACAGGAAGACTTCATCACCTCATCACACAACACTATGAACAGGACGTCTTCATCACACAACACTATGAACAGGAAGACTTCATCACCTCGTCACACAACACTATGAACAGGAAGACTTCATCACCTCGTCACACAACACTATGAACAGGAAGACTTCATCACCTCGTCACACAACACTATGAACAGGACGGCTTCATCACCTCGTCACACAACACTATGAACAGGACGACTTCATCACCTCGTCACACAACACTATGAACAGGACGACTTCATCACACAACACTATGAACAGGAAGACTTCATCACCTCGTCACACAACACTATGAACAGGACGACTTCATCACACAACACTATGAACAGGAAGACTTCATCACCTCGTCACACAACACTATGAACAGGATGACTTCATCACACAACACTATGAACAGGAAGACTTCATCACCTCGTCACACAACACTATGAACAGGAAGACTTCATCACACAACACTATGAACAGGAAGACTTCATCACACAACACTATGAACAGGAAGACTTCATCACACAACACTATGAACAGGAAGACTTCATCACCTCATCACACAACACGTTGCAGTGAGATGGAGGCAGTAGGCATTTTGAAAACATACTTGATTGAAACCTGAACTTTTCACTGCATATTATGAAGCATGTCTTAGCTTGCCTCAAAGGAGTCTAAAATCAGACCATATCCGTGGAGGCAAATCTTTTATATCAACTTCCTCTCGTTGTCCAGTAGCTAAAGGAACAATCCTAGTCGTATTATCAACCCCTGCTAGTTGTTGTGTATCAGATGTCCCCTCCTACATTTCTACCAGGTATTTTCATCTCTGTCACATGAAACTGTTGTCATGTCTGGTGCTGTTTGACAACGGTTTCCCTCCAGTTAATTTCATTATGTAACCAACATTCACACACAGCCTACTGCCTTCTGCCTTCTGCCTACTGCCTTCTGCCTACTGCCTTCTGCCTACTGCCTTCTGCCTACTGCCTTCTGCCTACTGCCTACTGCCTTCTGCCTACTGCCTTCTGCCTACTGCCTTCTGCCTATTGCCTTCTGTCTACTTCCTTCTGCCTACTGCCTACTGCCTACCGCCTAACACCTTCTGCCTACTGCCTAACACCTTCTGCCTACCGCCTTCTGCCTTCTGCCTACTGCCTACTGCCTTCTGCCTACTGCCTTCTGCCTACCGCCTACCACCTTCTGCCTACTGCCTTCTGCCTTCTGCCTACTGCCTACTGCCTTCTGCCTACCACCTTCTGCCTACTGCCTTCTGCCTTCTGCCTACCACCTACTGCCTACTGCCTTCTGCCTACCACCTTCTGCCTACTGCCTTCTGTCTTCTGCCTACTGCCTTCTGCCTTCTGCCTTCTGCCTTCTGCCTACCTCTGCTCTTATAATGTGAATAAATAATAGTTGATCAACATTTTAAGATAAACGCTCTGATCTGTTGCATCAGCCTCACTACTTAATGTTTTTTAACGTAGCCTGGTCCTACTGGTTGTATGAATTTAGCATCTATCTTCCCAAACTGTCCCAGAGTCTGTTTGGTATAGGCTATTTCTTTCTCCACAAGTTGACCAATAGAACAGGTGAACGTTTCTAGTATGGGGGACAGTAGACTGACAGGCTAGTGATTTAGCTGTTTGTGACTCGTCTTGTTGATGAAAAGTACATGTGGACAGTTCATCTAACGTCTTCAAAGTGAGAATCAGAATTCAGCAAGAAGAACACGGCATTGCCTCCTCAACATGTCCTGTTGATATGAATGAACACATTCTAAATGTGACTTCTGTCGTCCTGTTGATATGAATGAACACATTCTAAATGTGATTTGTGTCCTCCTGTTGATATGAATGAACACATTCTAAATGTGATTTGTGTCCTCCTGTTGATATGAATGAACACATTCTAAATGTGATTTGTGTCCTCCTGTTGATATGAATGAACACATTCTAAATGTGATTTGTGTCCTCCTGTTGATATGAATGAACACATTCTAAATGTGATTTGTGTCGTCCTGTTGATATGAATGAACACATTCTAAATGTGACTTCTGTCCTCCTGTTGATATGAATGAACACATTCTAAATGTGACTTCTGTTGATATGAATGAACACATTCTAAATGTGACTTCTGTCGTCCTGTTGATATGAATGAACACATTCTAAATGTGACTTCTGTTGATATGAATGAACACATTCTAAATGTGACTTCTGTTGATATGAATGAACACATTCTAAATGTGACTTCTGTCGTCCTGTTGATATGAATGAACACATTCTAAATGTGATTTCTGTCGTCCTGTTGATATGAATGAACACATTCTAAATGTTACTTCTGTTGATATGAATGAACACATTCTAAATGTGACTTCTGTCGTCCTGTTGATATGAATGAACACATTCTAAATGTGACTTCTGTCGTCCTGTTGATATGAATGAACACATTCTAAATGTGACTTCTGTCCTGTTGATATGAATGAACACATTCTAAATGTTACTTCTGTTGATATGAATGAACACATTCTAAATGTGACTTCTGTCGTCCTGTTGATATGAATGAACACATTCTAAATGTGACTTCTGTCGTCCTGTTGATATGAATGAACACATTCTAAATGTTACTTCTGTTGATATGAATGAACACATTCTAAATGTGACTTCTGTTGATATGAATGAACACATTCTAAATGTGATTTGTGTCCTACTGTTGATATGAATGAACACATTCTAAATGTGACTTCTGTCGTCCTGGGCACCGAGCTGGACGCCCTCATCACGTTACACACCCAGATGGGTCTGGTACATCGATCACATGAGCGGAACATGGACATGCTGCCTGTCAAATGGCAGACGACACAATTTCCTAATTGCTGTGTGTGTTCTGAATGTGTGTGTGTGTGTTCTGAATGTGTGTGTGTGTGTGTTGCGTGTGTGTGTGTGTGTGTGTGTGTGTGTGTGTGTGTGTGTGTGTGTGTTGCGTGTGTGTGTGTGTTCTGAATGTGTGTATGTGTGTGTGTGTGTGTGTTCTGGATGTGTGTGTGTGTATGTTGTGTGTGTGTTCTGAATGTGTGTATTCTGAATGTGTGTGTGTGTGTGTGTGTGTGTTGCGTGTGTGTGTGTGTTCCTACCTGACCACAGTTCTCTCCAGGTATAGTGTAACCTGATTCTGCATTTCTTCTGGTAGCAGATCAGCTTGTGAATCACCTGTACACAACGCCTGGTGGACACACACCATACACACACCATAGACACACCATAGACACACCATACACACACCATACACACACCATACACACACCAGACACACACCAGACACACACCATACACACACACCAGACACACACCATACACACACCATACACACACCATACACACACCATACACACACACCAGACACACACACCAGACACACACCATACACACACCATACACACACCATACACACACCATACACACACCATACACACACCATACACACACCATACACACACCATACACACACCATACACACACCATACACACACAAGTATCATGATTAAACACACTTGTAATGTACGCATCTGGGTAGTGTAGTAACATGTTTGGTTGATTGTAAAGTGTGAGACACAGGGCAGCCGTCTTACATGTAGAGATCCATAGGAAAGTCCTTCATCATATGAGTTACGATGAACTCAACCATCAGATCTGGAGAGACAGAGAGACGCAGAGACAGAGAGATAGAGACAGAGAGATAGAGAGACAGAGAGAGAGAGAGAGACAGAGAGAGAGAGAGAGACAGAGAGAGAGAGAGACAGAGAGATAGAGACAGAGACAGAGAGAGAGAGATAGAGAGACAGAGAAGAGAGAGACAGAGAGAGACAGAGAGAGACAGAGAGACAGACAGACAGACAGACAGACAGACAGACAGAGCCTTTACTGTACAATGTATATGAAGCTCTTAATGCTCTGATCCACAGCTACAACACGGACTACAGACTAGACCATGTTGAATGGTTCCACGTACCTAGAACAGCACACACCAGTGGTCTGGACGGGACGTTCTTCTCTGCTGCCTTCTTCCTGTGTCTCATGGGCTGTATACACAGAACGCAGGTTGAACACACACACACACACACGCACGCACGCACGCACACACACACACACTTACCATTCTGTGTAGATTGACTCTGAAGTTCATGTTGTCGTCATGGAGAAAGGCATCAGCATACTGGTCCTATAGGACAGAGAGAAAGACATCAGCATACTGGTCCTATAGGACAGAGAGAAAGACATCAGCATACTGGTCCTATAGGACAGAGAGAAAGACATCATCATACTGTTCCTATAGGACAGAGAGACAGACATCATACTGGTCCTATAGGACAGAGAGACAGACATCATACTGGTCCCATAGGACAGAGAGAAAGACAGAGAGAAAGACATCATACTGGTCCTATAGGACAGAGAGACAGACATCATACTGGTCCGATAGGACAGAGAGACAGACATCATACTGGTCCTATAGGACAGAGAGAAAGACAGAGAGACAGACATCATACTGGTCCTATAGAACAGAGATAAAGACATCATACTGGTCCTATAGGACAGAGAGAGAAAGACATCATACTGGTCCTATAGGACAGAGAGAGACAGACATCATACTGGTCCTATAGAACAGAGATAAAGACATCATACTGGTCCTATAGAACAGAGAGAAAGATATCATACTGGTCCTATAGGACAGAGAGAAAGACATCAGCATACTGGTCCTATAGGACAGAGAGAAAGACATAGAGACAGACATCATACTGGTCCTATAGGACAGAGATAAAGACATCATACTGGTCCTATAGAACAGAGATAAAGACATCATACTGGTCCTATAGAACAGAGAGAAAGATATCATACTGGTCCTATAGGACAGAGAGAAAGACATCAGCATACTGGTCCTATAGGACAGAGAGAAAGACATAGAGACAGACATCATACTGGTCCTATAGGACAGAGATAAAGACATCATACTGGTCCTATAGGACAGAGAGAAAGACAGAGAGACAGACATCATACTGGTCCTATAGGACAGAGAGAAAGACAGAGAGACAGACATCATACTGGTCCTATAGGACAGAGAGACAGGCATCATACTGGTCCTATAGGACAGAGAGACAGACATCATACTGGTCCCATAGGACAGAGAGAAAGACAGAGAGAAAGACATCATACTGGTCCCATAGGACAGAGAGAAAGACATCATACTGGTCCTATAGGACAGAGAGAAAGACATCATACTGGTCCTATAGGACAGGGAGAAAGACATCATACTGGTCCTATAGGACAGAGAGAAAGACATCAGCATACACAGGTGTACATACCTCCGTCACAGAGGTGTACATACCTCCGTCACACAGGTGTACATACCTCCGTTATACAGGTGTACATACCTCCGTCACACAGGTGTACATACCTCCGTAATACAGGTGTACATACCTCTGTTATACAGGTGTACATACCTCCGTCACACAGGTGTACATACCTCCGTTATACAGGTGTACATACCTCCGTCACACAGGTGTACATACCTCCGTAATACAGGTGCACATACCTCCGTCACACAGGTGTACATACCTCCGTCACACAGGTGTACATACCTCCGTCACACAGGTGTACATACCTCCGTTATACAGGTGTACATACCTCCGTTATACAGGTGTACATACCTCCGTTATACAGGTGTACATACCTCCGTCACACAGGTGTACATACCTCCGTTATACAGGTGTACATACCTCCGTCACACAGGTGTACATACCTCCGTCACACAGGTGTACATACCTCTGTTATACAGGTGTACATACCTCTGTTATACAGGTGTACATACCTCTGTTATACAGGTGTACATACCGCCGTCACACAGGTGTACATACCGCCGTCACTCAGGTGTACATACCTCCGTCACACAGGTGTACATACCGCCGTCACACAGGTGTACATACCGCCGTCACTCAGGTGTACATACCTCCGTTACACAGGTGTACATACCTCCGTCACACAGGTGTACATACCTCCGTCACACAGGTGTACATACCTCGTGTACATACCTCCGTCACACAGGTGTACATACCTCCGTCACACAGGTGCACATACCTCCGTTATACAGGTGAGGATGATGAGACAGAGTCTGGCACTGTTGAGTCTGTGTTCATCTGGAGAGAGAGAGACAGAGAAAGAGAGAGAGTGACTGTGGAGGAGTATTTGATGAAGTGATAGAGGGTAGAGATAGATATAGATCACGTGTTAACTCATTCCACGGAGGACTGAGTGTCTGTGGAGGAGTATATGATGAAGTGACAGAGGACAGAGATAGAGAGAGTCTGACTGTGGAGGAGTATATGATGAAGTGATAGAGGACAGAGATAGAGAGAGTCTGACTGTGGAGGAGTATATGATGAAGTGATAGAGGGTATAGATAGATATAGATCACGTGTTAACTCATTCCACGGAGGACTGAGTGTCTGTGGGTTTTCACTCCTCCCTTGGACTTCATTATTTTCTTGTTTAGGGCTGCCAGGTGGCGCAGCGATCCAAAGCACTGCATCTCTGTGCAAGAGGCGTCACTACAGACCCTGGTTCGAATACTGGGCTGTATCACAACCGGACGTGATTGGGAGACACATAGGGCGGCGCACAATTGGCCCAGCATCGTTCGGGTTAGGGTTTGGCCGGGCTAGGCCGTGATTGTAAATAAGAATTTGTTCTTAACTAACTTGCCTATTTAAAAAACGATTGCTGAATTAAGCTCACTAATTAATAAGGAACTCTAACCAAAAACCAGCCGACATTAGATCCTCCGTGGAATGAGGTTGGGAGAACTGATAGAGGTAGAGGTAACGAGAGAGAGAGAGAGAGAGAGAGAGAGAGAGAGAGAGAGAGAGAGAGAGAGAGAGAGAGAGAGAGAGAGAGGTAGAGAGAGTGGTAGAGAGAGAGTGGTAGAGAAAGAGAGAGAGAGAGAGAGTGGTAGAGAATGAGAGAGAGAGAGAGAGAGAGCGAGAGAGAGAGAGAGGAGAGTGGTAGAGAAAGAGAGAGAGAGAGAGAGAGAGAATGAGAGAGAGAGAGAGAGAGAGTGGTAGAGAGAGAGATAGTGGTAGAGAGAGAGATAGTGGTAGAGATAGAGAGAGATAATGAGAGATAGAGAGAGATAGTGAGAGATAGAGAGAGATAGTGAGAGAGAGATTAGTGGTAGATAGAGAGAGAGTGGTAGAGAGAGAGAGAGAGTGGTAGAGAGATAGAGAGAGGTAGAGAGATAGAGAGAGGTAGAGAGAGAGAGAGAGAGAGAGAGAGAGATAGAGAGAGCTAGAGAGATAGAGAGAGCTAGAGAGATAGAGAGAGGTAGAGAGATAGAGAGAGATAGAGAGATAGAGAGAGGTAGAGAGATAGAGAGAGGTAGAGAGATAGAGAGAGATAGATAGAGATAGAGAGAGATAGAGAGATAGAGAGAGATAGCCGTGTATTTAAACCTTTGGTGTCCTGCATGACGATGGAGGAGTACTTGAGGAAGGTGATGAGCAGGTTACTGGTCTGAAGGTTAGGATCCAGGGGAAGTTCTGAAGAGTTCATCACTGGAAAGCAGGACACACAACGTTGGTTCAACATTATACTAATGTTATGTTGAAACGTTGAAAGATCCATTTGGGTAACAGCTAAGAACTTTACTGTGACTGTTTTCAAATAAAACGGTCCAAAAAAACTCAAATCCCTTCTTGGCATGAAGCAAGGATTTAGCTAGGACAGTCTGGGAGGGGTCTGGGTGGGGAGGGGGAAACTGAAAATGTGCCGTGGTTGGCAGAAACGTTTGGAACTCTCTTATTGGTCTATTAATTAATTTAGAGCCTGGTGATGTCACCAGAAAGGTCAAAACTCCACCCACCAAAACAGACATTCCAGGCAGTGGTTTCAAACAGCTCTTACACTAAAAGGACATTAGCACTTTATCTCACAATTTCACAGCATTATTCCAACCTCATAGTGGAAATATAAAGCACAGGTCCTTTAACAGGGAGAGACCCCTCAACAACTCCAGGGAGAAACCCCTCAACAACTCCAGGGAGAGACCCCTCAACAACTACAGGGAGAGACCCCTCAACAACTCCAGGGAGAAACCCCTCAACAACTCCAGGGAGAGACCCCTCAACAACTCCAGGGAGAGACCCCTCAACAACTCCAGGGAGAGACCCCTCAACAACTCCAGGGAGAGACCCCTCAACAACTCCAGGGAGAGACCCCTCAACAACTCCAGGGAGAGACCCCTCAACAACTCCAGAGAGAGACCCCTCAACAACTCCAGGGAGAGACCCCTCAACAACTCCAGGGAGAGACCCCTCAACAACTCCAGGGAGAGACCCCTCAACAACTCCAGGGAGAGACCCCTCAACCCCACAGCAACTCCAGGGAGAGACCCCTCAACCTCACAGCAACTCCAGGGAGAGACCCCTCAACCACCCAACAACTCCAGGGAGAGACCCGTCAACAATTCCAGGGAGAGACCCCTCAACAATTCCAGGGAGAGACCCCTCAACAACTCCAGGGAGAGACCCCTCAACAATCCCAGGGAGAGACCCCTCAACAACTCCAGGGAGAGACCCCTCAACCCCTCAACAACTCCAGGGAGAGACCCCTCAACAACTCCAGGGAGAGACCCCTCAACCCCTAAACAACTCCAGGGAGAGACCCCTCAACAACTCCAGGGAGAGACCCCTCAACCCCTAAACAACTCCAGGGAGAGACCCCTCAACAACTCCAGGGAGAGACCCCTCAACCCCTCAACAACTCCAGGGAGAGACCCTCAACAACTCCAGGGAGAGACCCCTCAACCCCTCAACAACTCCAGGGAGAGACCCCTCAACAACTCCAGGGAGAGACCCCTCAACCCCTCAACAACTCCAGGGAGAAACCCCTCAACAACTCCAGGGAGAGACCCCTCAACAACTCCAGGGAGAGACCCCTCAACAACTCCAGGGAGAGACCCCTCAACAACTCCAGGGAGAGACCCCTCAACCCCACAGCAACTCCAGGGAGAGACCCCTCAACCTCACAGCAACTCCAGGGAGAGACCCCTCAACCACCCAACAACTCCAGGGAGAGACGCCTCAACCTCACAACAACTCCAGGGAGAGACCCCTCAACCTCTCAACAACTCCAGGGAGAGACCCCTCAACCTCTCAACAACTCCAGGGAGAGACCCCTCAACCTCTCAACAACTCCAGGGAGAGACCCCTCAACCTCACAACAACTCCAGGGAGGGCCCCTCAACAACTCCAGGGAGAGACCCTCAACCTCACAGCAACTCCAGGGAGAGACCCCACAGCAACTCCAGGGAGAGACCCCTCAACCTCACAACAACTCCAGGGAGAGACCCCTCAACCTCCCAACAACTCCAGGGAGAGACCCCTCAACCTCACAGCAACTCCAGGGAGAGACCCCTCAACCACCCAACAACTCCAGGGAGAGACGCCTCAACCTCACAACAACTCCAGGGAGAGACCCCTCAACCTCTCAACAACTCCAGGGAGAGACCGCTCAACAACTCCAGGGAGAGACCCCTCAACCTCTCAACAACTCCAGGGAGAGACCCCTCAACCTCCCAACTCCAGGGAGAGACCCCTCAACCTCACAACTCCAGGGAGAGACCTCACAACCCCTCAACAACTCCAGGGAGAGACCCCTCAACAACTCCAGGGAGAGACCCCTCAACAACTCCAGGGAGAGACCCCTCAACAATTCCAGGGAGAGACCCCTCAACAACTCCAGGGAGAGACCCCTCAACAACTCCAGGGAGAGACCCCTCAACAACTCCAGGGAGAGACCCCTCAACAACTCCAGGGAGAGACCCCTCAACAACTCCAGGGAGAGACCCCTCAACAACTCCAGGGAGAGACCCCTCAACAACTCCAGGCAGAGACCCCTCAACAATTCCAGGGAGAGACCCCTCAACAACTCCAGGGAGAGACCCCTCAACAACTCCAGGGAGAGACCCCTCAACAACTCCAGGGAGAGACCCCTCAACTACTCCAGGGAGAGACCCCTCAACCTCACAACAACTCCAGGGATGGACCCCTCAACAACTCCAGGTAGAGACCCCTCAACAACTCCAGGGAGAGACCCCTCAACAACTCCAGGGAGAGACCCCTCAACAACTCCAGGGATGGACCCCTCAACAACTCCAGGGAGAGACCCCTCAACCTCACAACAACTCCACTGCAACATCCATCACTGGTAGGGAGAGAAACACGGCCATTTATGTTCAACAACGTTAATTTAACTTCATAGTAATGTTAATGTAATGTTATTTGAATGTTGAACGTTCAACCTAATAATGAGCTTTACTGTCGGTAGAGACAAGAAGAGAAGCTATGAAGTGATCCACTATTAGCTAGTCAAGACGCTACACGAGACAGTCAGGTGGATCTCACATCTCAGAGGCTAGTTTCACAGATAAAACAGGAGCCAACAACTTCTAATTCACCCCAGACTCCTACCTCCATTTTGATTTGTCCTCATCCCACCAATCCTGGATCAGGACGACTGGTTATGACATCATGGCCATGAACCAGCCAAGCACATGGTCCACAGGGGGGAAAAGTAAGTGTAAGTGTAAGTGTAAGTGTAAGTGTGTGTGTGTGTGTGTGTGTGTGTGTGTGTGTGTGTGTGTGTGTGTGTGTGTGTGTGTGTGTGTGTGTGTGTGTGTGTGTGTGCGTGTGCGTGTGCGTGTGCGTGTGCGTGTGTGTGTGTGTGGTGACATGGTTCTCTACCTGAAAGATTCATCTGTATTTGAAGCCAGTTCCGTTAATATTTCATACAGCAAATGGCTTTTAGCGAGAAACACACACCATGCATGTTTTAACAGTTACATTGCACGTGAACTGAACAGGTTCAGATTGTGTGTGTTCGTGTGGCGCACGTGTATGGAGGGGTTATCAGAAATAGACGGCCAAAAACAATGACGAGAAACGTATTTCTTTAAAACAGAATGTTTCAGACGCTTGTTAAAATGTTTCCTCCTATGTCCACTGGTTTTAAGGGGGAAGGGGAACTAAAGGAGTGGAGGGGAACTAAAGGAGTGAAGGGGAACTAAAGGAGTGAAGGGGAACTAAAGGAGTGGAGGGGAACTAAAGGAGTGGAGGGGAACTAAAGGAGTGGAGGGGAACTAAAGGAGTGGAGGGGAACTAAAGGAGTCGAGGGGAACTAAAGGAGTGGAGGGGGACTAAAGGAGTGGAGGGGAACTAAAGGAGTGGAGGGGAACTAAAGGCGTGAAGGAGAACTAAAGGAGTGGAGGGGAACTAAAGGAGTGGAGGGGAACTAAACGAGTGGAGGGGGACTAAAGGAGTGGAGGGGAACTAAAGGAGTGGAGGGGAACTAAAGGAGTGGAGGGGAACTAAAGGAGTGGAGGGGAACTAAAGGAGTGGAGGGGGACTAAAGGAGTGGAGGGGAACTAAAGGAGTGGAGGGGAACTAAAGGAGTGGAGGGGAACTAAAGGAGTGAAGGGGAACTAAAGGAGTGGAGGGGTCTTGGTTGACTCTGGCCAACTGTTCCATTTTCCAGAATTACCCCAGTAACAGAAAACAGGAAAGATTAAAAAAATAGTAACTACATCAATTTAAACACTAGTGATTATTACTACTAATAAAGGTTTCATTTCATTCAGTCAATAATTAATCTGTAAATGTCATTCGTTCATGGAACAAGGTGGACCCAGAGTCCGGACCAATCATGTTACTCACTGTCCATAGAGAGCGGGGTTGTGCCAAGCGGCGTCGTGGGAGTGGTCGGAACAGGGGTGATGGGAGAGGTCGGGATGTCAATCTCTGGGTGACTCTGTTGATTGACAGGTGACAGAGCAAATGAGTGAGGAGAAGAAAGAGAGGTAGAGGAGGCAGACAGAGAGATAGTGGGATTAGAGGGAGAGAGAACACATGACTTTCAAGGAAAGCTGAGCAGATGAAACCAGAACAAAGACAATTCCCCCTATTTGTTCTCCTCTCCTCCTCTCTCCAAACAGCGTCAGGTCATTCTATACAACACTATCAGACATCAGAGATGCTGGCATCTGATAGAACTAAAAGAACTTTAGAAAAAGAACCAATTACCCCTCCCCCTTCTTTATCTCCGCCCTCACCCCCTCTCTCTATACCTCCCACCCTCACCCTCTCTCTGCCTTCCACCCTCACTCTCCCCCTCTCTCTCTCCCTCTCTCTCTCCCTCTGCCTCCCTCACTCACACCCTCTCTGCCTCCCTCCCTCACCCTCTCTGTCTGCCTCCCTCCCTCACCCTCTCTGTCTGCCTCCCTCCCTCACCCTCTCTGTCTGCCTCCCTCCCTCACCCTCTCTGTCTGCCTCCCTCCCTCACCCTCTCTGTCTGCCTCCCTCCCTCACCCTCTCTGTCTGCCTCCCTCCCTCACCCTCTCTGTCCGCCTCCCTCCCTCACCCTCTCTGTCCGCCTCCCTCCCTCACCCTCTCTGTCCGCCTCCCTCACCCTCTCTGTCCGCCTCCCTCACCCTCTCTGTCCGCCTCCCTCACCCTCTCTGTCCGCCTCCCTCACCCTCTCTGTCCGCCTCCTCCCAAGCGGAGGAAGGAAACAATCAACTTCTTTGCCTCAAAGCCAAAATATATTTTTTAAATAGAATACATTTTGTTTCTATAAATAGTAGTTTAACTTCACCTGAGCGAAAACAGGAGAAAATAGAAAAAATGATAAAGTAGAAGAAAAAGATGTTCCTAGCGACAGTAGTAGTAGTTTTGTTCCTAGCGACAGTAGTAGTAGTTTTGTTTCTAGCGACAGTAGTAGTAGTTTTGTTCCTAGCGACAGTAGTAGTAGTTTTGTTCCTAGCGACAGTAGTAGTAGTTTTGTTTCTAGCGACAGTAGTAGTAGTTTTGTTCCTAGCGACAGTAGTAGTAGTTTTGTTTCTAGCGAC
>NW_022262127.1:0-22500 GCF_002021735.2 Oncorhynchus kisutch | reverse complement strand
GCACCTATATATTCTGCACAGATTCTGTCAGACCTGGGCCCTACGCCAAGATGGCGTAGCAGTAGGTCGTCCTGTCCTGTCGTGTCCCTGTATATATCGTTTATTTTTCGTTTTTTACATATTTTCTCCACATATCTCTTTGAAAACATTTTGCTAAACCCTAAGCTTCCAAATACTCTCCTGCAACCCGACTCACCCAATGTAGCTATTTTTCCTAAAGTATTTATATTTACTTCGGGACCCCTCAACTGAAGCTAGCCAGCTAACCAGCGGGTATGCTAGCGGTCTCCAGCTAACCGGTCATCAGCTAACCTGTAGTTCGGAAAGCTCTCGCCTGTTCGTACAACGCGACTTTAACCAGAGCACAACAGACCTATTTATTTTTCATCCCCGGATTCCCACCGCAAACGGAACATCTTTCAGCTGGATTTTTCAGCAACTAGCTATCTAGCTAAACCGCAACCTCGGATTACTCCTGGCTAGCGTTTCCACCCACTTAGCTTGAAGCTAGCCCGGCCGTAGCACTTGCGCTACCACCGTAGCATACTCCTGAGCTACAATACCCGGGCCCACGACCGGTCTACCGATGTCATCGCATGAAGAGGAATAAACAGACTCACCCCATCGCGACGTCCCCCAAAGGCTAACTCTCTAGCCCTCGCTATCTCCCTGCTTGCTAATTCGGCCTGCTAACTGCTAGCTTGTCCAGCTCCGGCCCGCTAACTGCTACCTTGTCTAGCCCGGGCCTACAAACTGTTAGCTTGTTAGCACAGGCCTGCTAACCGCCTGTATCGCCGCGTCTCAAACGCTCACCGGACCCATATTTACTTTCTATCTCTTTTGAATTTTAATTTGTTTATACCTTCCGGAAACCTGCCTCACCCAATGTGATACGGAATCGCTATTATTTATTTATTTATTTTTAGAACACACTCAAGAACCTCCAGAAGCTAACCAGCTAACTAGCTACAAGCTATTTAATCATTGTTATTTTATTTTTTTTGTTATTTATTATTATATATATATATATTTTTTTTTACCTGGATAACACTCGCCAGGCCAGCTTCCCTGCCCCATCCACCGCTGCCCCCTGGACACTGATCTCTTGGCTACATAGCTGATGCACGCTGGACTGTCCATTAATCACGGTACTCCATTCATTCTGCTTGTTTGTTCTATCTGTTGGCCCCGTTGCCTAGTCTACGCCATTTTACCTGCTGTTGTTCCCGCTAGCTGATTAGCTGTTGTCTCACCTACTGTTTTAGCTAGCTTTCCCAATTCAACACCTGTGATTACTGTATGCCTCGCTGTATGTCTCCCTCAAATGTCAACATGCCTTGTATACTGTTGTTCAGGTTAGTTATCATTGTTTTAGTTCACAATGGAGCCCCTAGTTCCACTCTTCACGCCCCTGATAACTCCTTTGTCCCACCTCCCACACATGCGGTGACCTCACCCATTACTACCAGCATGTCCAGAGATACAACCTCCCTCATCATCACCCAGTGCCTGGGCTTACCTCCGCTGTACCCGCACCCCACCATACCCCTGTCTGCGCATTATGCCCTGAATATATTCTACCATGCCCAGAAACCTGCTCCTCTTATTCTCTGTCCCCAACGCTCTAGGCGACCAGTTTTGATAGCCTTTAGCCGCACCCTCATACTACTCCTTCTCTGTTCCGCGAGTGATGTGGAGGTAAACCCAGGCCCTGCATGTCCCCAGGCACCCTCATTTGTTGACTTCTGTGATCGAAAAAGCCTTGGTTTCATGCATGTCAACATCAGAAGCCTCCTCCCTAAGTTTGTTTTACTCACTGCTTTAGCACACTCTGCTAACCCTGATGTCCTTGCTGTGTCTGAATCCTGGCTCAGGAAGGCCACCAAAAATTCAGAGATTTCCATACCCAACTATAACATCTTCCGTCAAGATAGAACTGCCAAAGGGGGCGGAGTTGCAGTTTACTGCAGAGATAGCCTGCAAAGTAATGTCATACTTTCCAGGTCCATACCCAAACAGTTCGAACTACTAATTTTGAAAATTACTCTCTCCAGAAATAAGTCTCTCACGGTTGCCGCCTGCTACCGACCCCCCTCAGCTCCCAGCTGTGCCCTGGACACCATTTGTGAATTGATCGCCCCCCATCTAGCTTCAGAGTTTGTTCTGTTAGGTGACCTAAACTGGGATATGCTTAACACCTCGCCAGTCCTACAATCTAAGCTAGATGCCCTCAATCTCACACAAATCATCAAGGAACCCACCAGGTACAACCCTAACTCTGTAAACAAGGGCACCCTCATAGACGTCATCCTGACCAACTGGCCCTCCAAATACACCTCCGCTGTCTTCAACCAGGATCTCAGCGATCACTGCCTCATTGCCTGTATCCGCTACGGAGCCGCAGTCAAACGACCACCCCTCATCACTGTCAAACGCTCCCTAAAACACTTCTGTGAGCAGGCCTTTCTAATCGACCTGGCCTGGGTATCCTGGAAGGACATTGACCTCATCCCGTCAGTTGAGGATGCCTGGTCATTCTTCAAAAGTAACTTCCTCACCATTTTAGATAAGCATGCTCCGTTCAAAAAATGCAGAACTAAGAACAGATACAGCCCTTGGTTCACCCCAGACCTGACTGCCCTCGACCAGCACCAAAACATCCTGTGGCGGACTGCAATAGCATCGAATAGTCCCCGTGATATGCAACTGTTCAGGGAAGTCCGGAACCAATACACGCAGTCAGTCAGGAAAGCTAAGGCCAACTTCTTCAGGCAGAAGTTTGCATCCTGTAGCTCCAACTCCAAAAAGTTCTGGGACACCGTGAAGTCCATGGAGAACAAGAGCACCTCCTCCCAGCTGCCCACTGCACTGAGGCTAGGTAACACGGTCACCACTGATAAATCCATGATTATCGAAAACTTCAATAAGCATTTCTCAACGGCTGGCCATGCCTTCCGCCTGGCTACTTCAACCTCGGCCAACAGCTCCGCCCCCCCCCGCAGCTCCTCGCCCAAGCCTCTCCAGGTTCTCCTTTAACCAAATCCAGATAGCAGATGTTCTGAAAGAGCTGCAAAACCTGGACCCGTACAAATCAGCTGGGCTTGACAATCTGGACCCTCTATTTCTGCCACCATCTGCCACCATTGTCGCAACCCCTATTACCAGCCTGTTCAACCTCTCTTTCATATCGTCTGAGATCCCCAAGGATTGGAAAGCTGCCGCAGTCATCCCCCTCTTCAAAGGAGGAGACACCCTGGACCCAAACTGTTACAGACCTATATCCATCCTGCCCTGCCTATCTAAGGTCTTCGAAAGCCAAGTCAACAAACAGGTCACTGACCATCTCGAATCCCACCGCACCTTCTCCGCTGTGCAATCTGGTTTCCGAGCCGGTCATGGGTGCACCTCAGCCACACTCAAGGTACTCAACGATATCATAACCGCCATCGATAAAAGACAGTACTGTGCAGCCGTCTTCATCGACCTTGCCAAGGCTTTCGACTCTGTCAATCACCATATTCTTATCGGCAGACTCAGGAGCCTCGGTTTTTCGGATGACTGCCTTGCCTGGTTCACCAATTACTTTGCAGACAGAGTTCAGTGCGTCAAATCGGAGGGCATGCTGTCTGGTCCTCTGGCAGTCTCTATGGGGGTGCCACAGGGTTCAATTCTCGGGCCGACTCTTTTCTCTGTGTATATCAATGATGTTGCTCTTGCTGCGGGCGATTCCCTGATCCACCTCTACGCAGACGACACCATTCTATATACCTTCGGCCCGTCTTTGGACACTGTGCTATCTAACCTCCAAACAAGCTTCAATGCCATACAACACTCCTTCCGTGGCCTCCAACTGCTCTTAAACGCTAGTAAAACCAAATGCATGCTTTTCAACCGGTCGCTGCTTGCACCCGCATGCCCGACTAGCATCACCACCCTGGATGGTTCCGACCTAGAATATGTGGACGTCTATAAGTACCTAGGTGTCTGGCTAGACTGCAAACTCTCCTTCCAGACTCATATCAAACATCTCCAATCGAAAATCAAATCAAGAGTCGGCTTTCTATTCCGCAACAAAGCCTCCTTCACTCACGCCGCCAAGCTTACCCTAGTAAAACTGACTATCCTACCGATCCTCGACTTCGGCGATGTCATCTACAAAATGGCTTCCAACACTCTACTCAGCAAACTGGATGCAGTCTATCACAGTGCCATCCGTTTCGTCACTAAAGCACCTTATACCACCCACCACTGCGACTTGTATGCTCTAGTCGGCTGGCCCTCGCTACATATTCGTCGCCAGACCCACTGGCTCCAGGTCATCTACAAGTCCATGCTAGGTAAAGCTCCGCCTTATCTCAGCTCACTGGTCACGATGGCAACACCCATCCGTAGCACGCGCTCCAGCAGGTGTATCTCACTGATCATCCCTAAAGCCAACACCTCATTTGGCCGCCTTTCGTTCCAGTACTCTGCTGCCTGTGACTGGAACGAATTGCAAAAATCGCTGAAGTTGGAGACTTTTATCTCCCTCACCAACTTCAAACATCAGCTATCTGAGCAGCTAACCGATCGCTGCAGCTGTACATAGTCTATTGGTAAATAGCCCACCCTTTTTCACCTACCTCATCCCCATACTGTTTTTATTTATTTACTTTTCTGCTCTTTTGCACACCAATATCTCTACCTGTACATGACCATCTGATCTTTTATCACTCCAGTGTTAATCTGCAAAATTGTAATTATTTGCCTACCTCCTCATGCCTTTTGCACACATTGTATATAGACTCCCCCTTTGGTTTCTACTGTGTTATTGACTTGTTAATTGTTTACTCCATGTGTAACTCTTTGTTGTCTGCTCACACTGCTATGCTTTATCTTGGCCAGGTCGCAGTTGCAAATGAGAACTTGTTCTCAACTAGCCTACCTGGTTAAATAAAGGTGTTCTCAACTAGCCTACCTGGTTAAATAAAGGTGTTCTCAACTAGCCTACCTGGTTAAATAAAGGTGTTCTCAACTAGCCTACCTGGTTAAATAAAGGTGAAATAAAAAAAACTAAAAAAAACAGTAAATCTCATTAAGACCAAAATAATGGTGTTCCAAAAAAGGTCCAGTCACCAGGACCACAAATACAAATTCCATCTAGACACTGTTGCCCTAGAGCACACAAAAAACGATACATACCTTGGCCTAAACATGAGCGCCACAGGTAACTTCCACAAAGCTGTGAACGATCTGAGAGACAAGGCAAGAAGGGCATTCTATGCCATCAAAAGGAACATAAATTTCAACATACCAATTAGGATTTGGCTAAAAATACTTGAATCAGTCATAGAGCCCATTGCCCTTTATGGTTGTGAGGTCTGGGGTCTGCTCACCAACCAAGACTTCACAAAATGGGAGAAACACCAAATTGAGACTCTGCACGCAGAATTCTGCAAAAATATCCTCCGTGTACAACGTAGAACACCAAATAATGCATGCAGAGCAGATACCCACTAATTATCCAAATCCAGAAAAGAGCCGTTAAATTCTATAACCACTTAAAAGGAAGCGATTCCCAAACCTTCCACAACAAAGCCATCACCTACAGAGAGATGAACCTGGAGAAGAGTCCCCTAAGCAAGCTGGTCCTGGGGCTCTGTTCACAAACACAAACACACCCTACAGAGCCCCAGGACAACAGCACAATTAGACCCAACCAAATCATGAGAAAACAAAAAGATAATTACTTGACACATTAGAAAGAATTAACAAAAAAACAGAGCAAACTAGAATGCTATTTGGCCCTACACAGAGAGTACACAGCGGCAGAATACCTGACCACTGTGACTGACCCAAAATTAAGGAAAGCTTTGACTATGTACAGACTCAGTGAGCATAGCCTTGCTATTGAGAAAGGCCGCCGTAGGCAGACATGGCTCTCAAGAGAAGACAGGCTATGTGCTCACTGCCCACAAAATGAGGTGGAAACTGAGCTGCACTTCCTAACCTAACCTAACCGAAAAGGGCAACCAGTGAAGAACACACACCATTGTAAATACAACCCATATTTATGCTTATTTATTTTATCTTGTGTCCTTTACCATTTGTACATTGTTAAAATACTGTATTTATACAGTATATAATATGACATTTGTAATGTCTTTATTGTTTTGAAACTTCTGTATGTGTAATGTTTACTGTTCATTTTTATTGTTTATTTCACTTTATATATTATCTACCTCACCTGCTTTGGCAATGTTAACACATGTTTCCCATGCCAATAAAGCCCTTGAATTGAATTGAGAGAGAGAATGAGAGAGAGTGTGTGTGTGTGTGTGTGTGTGTGTGTGTGTGTGTGTGTGTGTGTGTGTGTGTGTGTGTGTGTGTGTGTGTGTGTGTGTGTGTGTGTGTGTGTGTCTGTGTGTGTCTGTGTGTGTGTGTGTGTGTGTGTGTGTGTGTGTGTGTGTGTGTGTGTGTGTGTGTGTGTCTTACCGTCACTAAACACAGCAGTAGTTTGAGACACAGGGCCTTGAGACTTTCTGAACCCTCCCCACACAGCAGGCTGTCTAAACTCTCCATCAGGTCCTGTGGGAGAGACACTCGGGTCAAACAGGGAACATAGTTTTCAAAACGGAGGAAGTGTTGCTACATGAACACTTTTCTCTTAGGACACACACACACAGCAAGCTCTCCAAACTCTCCATGAAGTCCTGTAGGACACACACACACAGCAAGCTCTCCAAACTCTCCATGAAGTCCTGTAGGACACACACACAGCAAGCTCTCCAAACTCTCCATGAAGTCCTGTAGGACACACACAGCAAGCTCTCCAAACTCTCCATGAAGTCCTGTAGGACACACACAGCAAGCTCTCCAAACTCTCAATGAAGTCCTGTAGGACACACACAGCAAGCTCTCCAAACTCTCAATGAAGTCCTGTAGGACACACACACACAGCAAGCTCTCCAAACTCTCCATGAAGTCCTGTAGGACACACACACAGCAAGCTCTCCAAACTCTCCATGAAGTCCTGTAGGACACACACACACACAGCAAGCTCTCCAAACTCTCCATGAAGTCCTGTAGGACACACACACACAGCAAGCTCTCCAAACTCTCCATGAAGTCCTGTAGGACACACACACACAGCAAGCTCTCCAAACTCTCCATGAAGTCCTGTAGGACACACACAGCAAGCTCTCCAAACTCTCCATGAAGTCCTGTAGGACACACACACAGCAAGCTCTCCAAACTCTCAATGAAGTCCTGTAGGACACACACACACAGCAAGCTCTCCAAACTCTCCATGAAGTCCTGTAGGACACACACACAGCAAGCTCTCCAAACTCTCCATGAAGTCCTGTAGGACACACACACACACAGCAAGCTCTCCAAACTCTCCATGAAGTCCTGTAGGACACACACACACACAGCAAGCTCTCCAAACTCTCCATGAAGTCCTGTAGGACACACACACAGCAAGCTCTCCAAACTCTCCATGAAGTCCTGTAGGACACACACACCTTCATGCGGAGCTCGGCCTTGTCGAAGCCCACGAGCATGTTGATGATGTCGAAGCCTGAGGCTGACTTGTTCTTCTGGTGAACCCCACGGAACAACGCACACAGAGTCTGGTGGAGGGGACAGATACACCTTCATGACAATGTGGGTGAAAGGTCAAACACCACAGACCATAGATTATGATAGAGGCCTCTAGTGACAATTTTAAAGTAACTGCAGTTAACTGGGTGGGGATTCCTATGGGTTGTAGTCTCAATGGCACTGCCCATGCTGTCACAGACGCTATAGTCGCACAGATAGAAAGACAAGTCCTCTATCTATCTATATGGTCCAGACCCCTACATCCTGTCTATAGCCTCGTCAGCACCATAACAGATCAATACATCCTGTCTATAGCCTCGTCAGTACCATAACAGATCAATACATCCTGTCTATAGCCTCGTCAGTACCATAACAGATCAATACATCCTGTCTATAGCCCCGTCAGCACCATAACAGATCAATACATCCTGTCTATAGCCCCATCAGTACCATAACAGATCAATACATCCTGTCTATAGCCTCATCAGCACCATAACAGGTCTATGTACAGATCAATACATCCTGTCTATAGCCACGTCAGCACCATAACAGATCAATACATCCTGTCTATAGCCACGTCAGTACCATAACAGATCAATACATCCTGTCTATAGCAGGTCTGTAGAGCAGTGTTCTTCACCCCTGGTCCAGGTTTTGTTCCACCTCAGTCCACACACCTGATGCAACTTACACTGAATGTACAAAACATTAGGAACACCTGCTCTTTCCATAACATAGACTGACCAGGTGAATCTAGGTGAAAGCTATGATCCCTAAAATCCCAATTTTGGTTCTCCTCTGCCAGGGTCTGAACACAATAGTGGAACACCCCTACCCCCAACACACACACACACTCCCACTTACCTGCAGGGCGTTGACCACTTTGATCTGGTGCTCCTCTGCCAGGGCCTGAACACAGTGGTGGAACAAACTGTTGATGTTGTCTTTAATCTTCATCACCTCATCTCCATCCAGAGACTCCAGCTTGGCCTCCAGGTACTCCAGATTCACCTGGGGGAGGGGGGGGGGTACAGAGGGGGAGAGAGTAGAGTAAGGGTGGGTGGAAAAGGGAGGGTTGAGCGAGAGGGGGGAGGGAGAGGGAGAGAGTGGGGGAAGAGGGAGGGTTGGTAGAGAGAGGGGGAGGGGGAAGATGGTTGGGAGAGAGAGGGGGGAGAGGGTTGGGTGAGAAAGGGGAGGGGAGGGGGAGGAGCGAGGGTTGGGAGGTCACAGAAAGAAGGAGGGTGGGGAACGGGAGAGAGAGAAGGTGGGTGGGGAACGGGAGAGAGAGAAGGGGGGTGGGGAACGGGAGAGAGAGGAGGAGGGTGGGGAACGGGAGAGAGAGAAGGGGGGTGGGGAACGGGAGAGAGAGAAGGGGGGTGGGGAACGGGAGAGAGAGAAGGAGGGTGGGGAACGGGAGAGAGAGAAGGAGGGTGGGGAACGGGAGAGAGAGAAGGGGGGTGGGGAACGGGAGAGAGAGAAGGAGGGTGGGGAACGGGAGAGAGAGAAGGGGGGTGCATTGAGGTTATAGTTAGAGAGCAATTCCCTTTTCAGAACGCAAAGGACAGCTACAAGTTTTACAAACAAATGCAAATGGGTAATTCTGTTAACAAATGTAATGTAAACAGGTCCTTTTGTAAACACATGTAAACAGCTGTTCTCTCTTACCTTCATGAGGAAGAGTTCATCCCAGAAACGGGAGTTGTTCTTGGCTGGATCCTCTTTCTGGAGAGAGAGGAGACAGAGAGTCGCTCCATGTAATCTCAGCCATGACAGCCACCATCTCAGCCATGACACCCACCATCTCAGCCATGACACCCACCATCTCAGCCATGACACCCACCATCTCAGCCATGACGCCCACCATCTCAGCCATGACGCCCACCATCTCAGCCATGACACCCACCATCTCAACCATGACACCCACCATCTCAGCCATGACATCCAGCCATGACACCCACCATCTCAGCCATGACACCCACCATCTCAGCCATGACATCCAGCCATGACACCCACCATATCAGCCATGACACCCACCATCTGAACCACCATCTCAACCACCATCTCAGCCATGACACCCACCATCTCAGCCATGACATCCAGCCATGACACCCACCATATCAGCCATGACACCCACCATCTCAACCACCATCTCAACCATGACACCCACCATCTGAACCACCATCTCAACCACCATCTCAACCATGACACCCACCATCTCAGCCATGACACCCACCATCTCAGCCATGACATCCAGCCATGACACCCACCATATCAGCCATGACACCCACCATCTCAGCCACCATCTCAACCATGACACCCACCATCTGAACCACCATCTCAACCATGACACCCACCATCTCAACCATGACACCCACCATCTCAACCATGACACCCACCATCTCAGCCATGACACCCACCATCTCAGCCATGACACCCACCATCTCAGCCATGACGCCCACCATCTCAGCCATGACACCCACCATCTCAACCATGACACCCACCATCTCAGCCATGACATCCAGCCATGACACCCACCATCTCAGCCATGACACCCACCATCTCAGCCATGACATCCAGCCATGACACCCACCATATCAGCCATGACACCCACCATCTGAACCACCATCTCGACCACCATCTCAGCCATGACACCCACCATCTCAGCCATGACATCCAGCCATGACACCCACCATTTCAGCCATGACACCCACCATCTCAACCATGACACCCACCATCTGAACCACCATCTCAACCACCATCTCAACCATGACACCCACCATCTCAGCCATGACACCCACCATCTCAGCCATGACATCCAGCCATGACACCCACCATATCAGCCATGACACCCACCATCTCAGCCACCATCTCAACCATGACACCCACCATCTGAACCACCATCTCAACCATGACACCCACCATCTCAGCCATGACACCCACCATCTCAGCCATGACACCCACCATCTCAGCCATAACACCCACCATCTGAACCACCATCTCAACCATGACACCCACCATCTCAACCATGACACCCACCATCTCAACCATGACACCCACCATCTCAGCCATGACACCCACCATCTCAGCCATGACACCCACCATCTCAGCCATGACACCCACCATCTCAGCCATGACGCCCACCTTCTCAGCCATGACGCCCACCTTCTCAGCCATGACACCCACAATCTCAGCCATGACACCCACCATCTCAGCCATGACACCCACCATCTCAGCCATGACGCCCACCATCTCAGCCATGACGCCCACCATCTCAGCCATGACGCCCACCATCTCAGCCATGACACCCACCATCTCAGCCATGACACCCACCATCTCAACCATGACACCCACCATCTCAACCATAACACCCACCATCTCAGCCATGACACCCACCATCTCAGCCATAACACCCACCATCTCAGCTTGGTTGGAAGCCAGTCCTCCATGAAAGCAAATCAGTTTCTCCTTCTTTTACAGCCCCTTTGTGTGTGGTTTATTCCCTTCAGAAAAGGTCTGTCTTAGTTACTGCTAGAACATTCCTGGTGAACAAGCACACCATGAGGCTCCAGCAGATCTAATGGTCTTCAATGTTATGGTCTCTAATGGTCTTCAATGTTATGGTCTCTAATGGTCTTCAATGTTATGGTCTCTAATGGTCTTCAATGTTATGGTCTCTAATGGTCTTCAATGTTATGGTCTCTAATGGTTTCAATGTTATGGTCCCTATGGTCTTCAATGGTAAAAGTCCCAAACACACACTGTATAGTGTTATGTAATGGTATTGGGTTTAATGGTAAAAGTCCCAAACACACACTGTATAGTGTTATGTAATGGTATTGGGTTTAATGGTAAATGTCCCAAACACACACTGTATAGTGTTATGTAATGGTATTGGGTTTAATGGTAAATGCCCCTCATCACAACACATATAGACATGTTTCCATATAATTTTATTGAAAAACATGCAATTACTTATTTTCTTAGGGTTGTCTCAACATTTTAGTCCGTAGCTCATTTCTCCATCAAAGTTTTGGGCTTGTAGGACAAGTCTTCATATGAGAATCTCAGAGAGTGGCCACTTATTGGACTATTCAAGGAGAGTTGGGTTGAAGCAATAGGCTGCTAATTTTATTTAACTAGGCAAGTCAGTTAAGAACTTGGGACAAACTGAATTGCTTTCATTGAGGACTGGCTTGAATTGTGAGGGTTGTGCTGCGGTATAGCAACAACAGCGACATATTGTGGTAAAAACATGGTACTGTCACACTACTTCATATTATGTCATTGTATAATGCAAGCGACTTCAATTACTAATATCTCTGAACAGGGGAAAAAAGAACATCACCAGTTTCACAGGGAATACATGACATAATATGGAGATGCAATACTCCAAGCCACAGTTTCATACTATTTGTCAAACATAGACAACTGATACTGTATACTGGTTGTTGGGGTGGGATTGGCATGGGGGGGTCCACAATTTTGGGGGGGATTCATTATGTCTTACTCATTGGAAGGAAGAAGTGTGGTCCACATCAGATGTTGGGTACTATATTTATTGAATATTATCTGAATATTATCAATTAAAATGGCCAATTTGGGTGCAATCAATTATCTTAATTTCTTAGAGATAAAATTAGATTTCAACAAAATAATGTTTCAGGAATGATAATCGTATCCGTTACTAAGTACAGAAAATAATTTCAGGACAATCTGAGATGGTGGGTATTGAAATTCTCTTTCTTGTGCTTTTTGAGGTGAAAGGAACTATGAGAGCAAGTCCACCAACCTCATTTCTGTTCCTGTCTGTCTGTCTGTTCCGACCCTCACTCTTTCTTCCCCTTTAACACTCTTTCTTCCCCTTTAACACTCTTTCTTCCCCTTTAACACTCTTTCTTCCCCTTTAACACTCTTTCTTCCCCTATGCTCTTACTCTTTCACTTGACCATATCCCTTTAGCTCTGCACAAACCTCCCTCTCTGTCTCATCTTTATCAATCATTTCCTCTTCTCTACCTCCCTCTCGCTCTCTCTCCCTCCCTCTCTTCTCTCCCTCCCTCTCTTCTCTCCCTCCATCTCCCTCCATCCCTCTTCTCTCCCTCCATCTCCCTCCATCCCTCTTCTCTCCCTCCATCCCTCTATCTTACCGCAAAGATCTCATCATACATCAGCACCACTTTCTCCTTCAGGGGTTTCTTAGAGGAGGACGTCCTTCTCAGAAGCCCCGCCTTCTTCTCCAGCTGAGACATGGCTGGGTCTGGAGACACACACAAATAAGTAAGCATAGAAATGTAAACACAGCAGACGCAAATAGGCATGTAGCTAGTATCACACAGGAAAAACTAAAAAGGACAGACAATACTACATACACTATAGGTCGACCGATGAATCGGAATGGCCGATTAATTAGGGCCGATTTCAAGTTTTCATAACAATCGGAAATCTGTATTTTTGGGCGCCTATTTCCGATTATTATTATGAATTTTTTTAATACCTTTATTTAATTAGGCAAGTAAATTATGAACACATTCTTATTTTCAATGACGGCCTAGGAACTGTGGGTTAACTGCCTTGTTCAGAGGCAGAACGACAGATTTTCACCTTGTCAGCTCAGGGGATCCAATCTTGCAACCGTACAGTTAACTAGTCCAACATTCTAACCATTGCACTCCACGAGTAGCCTGCCTGTTACGCGAATGCAGTAAAAGCCAAGGTAAATTAATAGCTAGCATTAAACTTATCTTATAAAAAACAATAAATCGTAATCACTAGTTATCACTACTAATCCAGTTTAGCAGGCAATATTAACCAGGTGAAATTGTGTCATTTCTCTTGCGTTCATTGCACGCAGAGTCAGGGTATATGCAACAGTTTGGGCCGCCTGGCTCATTGCGAACTCATTTGCCAGAATGTTACGTAATTATGACATACATTGAAGGTTGTGCAATGTAACAAGAATATTTAGACTTAGGGATGTCACCCTTTAGATAAAATACCGAACGGTTCCATATTTCACTGAAATAATAAACGTTTTGTTTTCGAAATGATAGTTTCCGGATTCGATCATATTAATGACCAAAGGCTCATATTTCTGTGTGTTATTATGTTATAATTAAGTCTGATTTGATAGAGCAGTCTGACTGAGCAGCAGCAGGCCCGTAATCATTCATTCAAACAGCACTTTCGTGCGTTTTGCCAGCAGCTCTTCGCAAGCACAGCGCTGTTTATGACTTCAAGCCTATCAGCCTAATGGCTGGTGTAACCAATGTGAAATGGCTAGCTAGTTGGCTGGGTGTGCGCTAATACTGTTTCAAACATCACTCGCTTTTAGATTTGGTGTAGTTATTCCCCTTGCGCTGCAAGGGCCGCGGCTTTTGTGGAGCGATGGGTAACGATGCTTCGAGGGTGGCTGTTGTCGATGTGTTCCTGGTTCGAGCCCAGGTAGGGGCGAGGAGGGGGACGGAAGCTATACTGTTACACTGTCAATACTATAGTGCCTATAAGAACATTCAATAGTCAAAGGTATATGAAATACAAATGGTATAGAGAGAAATAGTCCAATAAATACTATATTAACTACAACCTAAAACCTCTTACCTTGGAATATTGAAGTCTCATGTTAAAAGGAACCACCAACTTTCATATGTTCTCATGTTCTGAGCAAGGAACTTAAACGTTAGCTTTTTTACATGGCACATATTTTACATGGCACACATTACTTTCTTCTCCAACACTTTGTTTTTGCATTATTTAAACCAAATTGAACATGTTTCATTATTTATTTGAGGCTAAATTGATTTTATTCATGTTTTATATTAAGTTAAAATAAGTGTTAATTCAATATTGTTGTAATTGTCATTATTACAAATAAAAAAATTGTCTGATTGATCTGTATCGGCTTTTTTGGTCCTCCAATAATCGGTATCAGCGTTGAAAAATCATAATCGGTCGACCTCTAACATTCACACACCACCAGGCATTCCACACTGGCTTGGACCCTCATTCTACAGTGTTAGTGTAGGAGGTGCTTCTATTGTCAAGAATGTATGGCATTTAGAACCCTCAGTTCTGGTCGAGTTTTAACACAGGGTTAGAAAACTCACTTATTACCCATTTATATACTGTATATGATTAGTCATCAATGTATGTTTACAAAATACATTCATATTCCCAGCTATGGCAATCAACAAAAGTTAACTAGGCCTAAATCAAGTATCCTACACTGTCAACAAAGCATTCTTAGCTACATGTGTTCACTCAGTCATTCCCAAGAAGTGACGTGATAATGCGTGCTTCTAAATCAAATCAAATCAAATTTATTTATATAGCCCTTCGTACATCAGCTGATATCTCAAAGTGCTGTACAGAAACATGCATTGCTTGCTGTTTGGGTTTTCAGGCTGGGTTTCTGTACAGCACTTTGAGATATCAGCTGATGTAAGAAGGGCTTTATAAATACATTTGATTTGATACTATAAAAGGCTACTAGAATAGAAACAATGAATGCAACACAAGCTAACGTTAGCTAGTTAATCGTGATTCATATCCTTATCTGACTGTATCCTGATTGTTCTCTTTGCGCAACAGGACACTACAAAGTGGGCCTGCCCTGACTGTATATGCATTGATTGGGCAACTGCTGTACTGTAGAGGAATGTTAGTTAGCTGTCGACTACATTTCCAATGGAATACATAGCTGGCTAGTGTTAGCATGATTTGTCAGTTTCATGCAATATATCCCCATAAAACATATGATACGTAAGAACAGTTCACTGCACACAACAGTCAAACCATAGGTAATTGTTTACAAATGACTAGCAGTGGTTAGCCGAGTTGGTAGCTAGCTACAGCTAACTAACATGCTAACGTTACCTAGCTAGGTAGCCTACCTACGTTGTTTCCAGTCACCGAAAAGTTCATATTCAAAAGTTAAACCACTCTTTATTTAGTGCAAGGCAACTCCGTTACTAACGTGCAACTCAAACATCGGCCACTCTAGTGCTGGCAAATGTTAGTGTTAATGACAACAAGCTGTTAGCTACTCGTCATGCATAGCTACATTGTGGGTCTATAGTACCTAGCTATAGCTAGCTAGCTCTTTTCTTACAATGTCTGCTTCCTTGTCGATGTACAACCTAACAGCGTTTGAGGACAGGTAGCAAGATGTATATGTTGTCATAGATTATTCATCAAACCCCTTCTTACCTCAATCAAACGATTATTTATATGAATCCATACCGTTCGCTCAGAAAACTACACATACCAATGTTAGCCTGCTAGCTAGCTAGCTGTGATTGAGACTTCCTTTGCCTGTCTGGAGACTGCATGGTCCTAGCGCCTGTGCCGTCACTGGTCGTCGTGTATCGAAGATACTGTAGTGAGCTATCACTGATTTACAATCCACGCAATCTTCTGCATACAGTAGTACATTCAATTCACTACTAGGAGGACAAGAATATAAATATATTGGAAATAAGTGTATTTGTAAATCTTTCATGTGTTTGTACTTTCCTCTGGGATTATTTGTACTGTAAAAATCATATATACATTAAATAAACTAGATAGATTTAATTTTGGGCCAAAAGTTAATCTAGCTACATTCATATATCTTTTCCCATATTTTCATTTGTCCATACTGTCCATTACTGGTGCTCATGAACGGGTTATAAACAGTGTTCATTGAACATATCAAGAGTATTTCAAGGACAGTTTTTTCCATTTTCATAACATTACAAATATCGGAAACGTTTTGTCCAAAAATGATGCAGAAAAGCTAATCCATGCTTTTGTCACTTCTAGATTAGTCGACTGCAATGCTCTACTTTCCGGCTACCCGGCTAAAGCACTAAATAAACTTCAGTTAGTGCTAAACTCGGCTGCTAGAATCCTGACTAGAACCCAACAATGTGATCATATATACTCCATATTACTCCTCTCTACACTGGCATCCTATTAAAGCTCGGGCTGATTTCAAGGTTTCCCTGCTAACCTACGGTCACAAGACACAGGCCTTGTTATTGTCTCTAGAATAAGCAAACAGCTCGAGGCAGAGCTTTCTCCTATAGAGCTCCATTTTTATGGAACGGTCTGCCTACCCATGTGAGAGACGCAGACTCGGTCTCAACCTTTAAGTCTTAATTGAAGACTCATCGTTGCAGTAGGTCATTGACTGTAGTCTGGCCCAGGGTTGTGAAGGTGAATGGAAAGGCACTGGAGCGACAAACCACTCTTGCTGTCTCTGCCTGTTCCCCAGAGTGCTACCTTTTCCCGGATCTGCTGTTTTTAGACTCTCTCTCTCTACCACACCTGCTGTCCCTACCCATGTGAGAGACGCAGACTCGGTCTCAACCTTTAAGTCTTAATTGAAGACTCATCGTTGCAGTAGGTCATTGACTGTAGTCTGGCCCAGGGTTGTGAAGGTGAATGGAAAGGCACTGGAGCGACAAACCACTCTTGCTGTCTCTGCCTGTTCCCCAGAGTGCTACCTTTTCCCGGATCTGCTGTTTTTAGACTCTCTCTCTCTACCACACCTGCTGTCTCTATCTCTGAATGTTGGGCTATGAAAAGCCAACGGACATTTCCTCCTGAGGTGCTGACCTGTTGCATCCTCGACAACCACTGTGATTATTATTATTTGACCCTGCTGGTCATCTATGAACATTTGAACATCTTGGCCATGTTCTGTTATAATCTCCACCCAGCACAGCCAGAAGAGGACTGGCCACCCCACATAGTCTGGTTCCTCTCTAGGTCTCTTCCTAGGTTCTGGCCTTTCTAGGCCTTTCTAGCCACCGTGCTTCTACACCTGCATTGCTTGCTGTTTGGGGTTTTAGGCTGGGTTTCTGTACAGCACTTTGAGATATCAGCTGATGTAAAAAGGGCTTTATAAATACATTTGAACTTCTCTAGCGTCTAAACGCCTGGTAGGTTCAGTAAAGGTCTGTGCACCCTTCACATCCCTTGGTTTGGCTCATTGGCTGAAATTGAACGCAAATGTCATCAGATAACAATAAGACAGTTAATCTTTTCTCTGCCAACTCTGTGAGAGATCCAGGCATTGCCTCGAAATGTCACAGACAGACTCCGGAATCTTTTGGAAATGAGTTAACGGAATACAAAGGTCCACACACTGTGTGTGTTCCAAATGCACCCTTTTCCCCACATACTCCACCAGGGCCCTGGTCAAAAGTAGTGTACTATATAGGGAATAGGGTGCCATTTGGGACGTGGACTCTATCAATAGGTCAACCACAACCCTTCCATCCTTCCTATCTTTCCCCCTCAAAAATCAAAGACAAGAAAAATCTAAATGGCACCATCAAAGAAAGGTTTTATACATTCCAGAACTTTCATTTCATTGATCCTCTGGTTCATTTCTCAGTGCATCATGTGACCATGTGACCATCTGATCTACTGATATATGAAGATGTGTGTGTATTGGGGTCCACCTACCTGTCGCCTATATATCCAGTGTTGAAGGAGTTTTATCAATAATGACTAAATAATGTATACATTCAAAGTGGAATTATAACTAACATTAATTAACAGAATTCTATGCTGTCTGAAGAATAAAATGTTTGTACATAGACCAAGAGGAAGTGTTAACAGACAACTTGTGACCACAGTGAAACTAACAACAGGAGAAATGTCTGGTCCCCATTCAGGGAGGGGAAAACCCGTTGGACTTGCAATAGATTGTGTAACATGTGGTAACATAAGATAAACAATATGTGTGTGTTGGAATTGCATTGAAAAGTAGCTAAGTCATTGTCCAAAAGGAAGAGAGACATCGTCCAAGAAGAGGAGGGACATATTAAAAGCTATGACGCTATGTGTGATATAAAACCTAATGAACATGTGATTATGAGCAGAGCTCTCGGAAATAAATGCTACTGATTACTTTTAAAGGCTGGTCTCTGTCCATTTTATGTAAATAAGGATCTTACAAATTCTTAGAAACGGACAAAGTGTTTTACTTGAATTGATTAATGAACACATAGGAATCCAAATTCCTCCAACACCAGTCAGTCCACACATCAAAATAATTGAAAGAAGTCGAAAAAGGTGAAAAGGTTGTCGGAGACTGGGGGGGAGGAGGAGGGAGGTTGGGAAGACTGGGGGGAGGAGGAGGGAGGTTGGGGAGACTGGGGGAGGAGGAGGGAGGTTGGGGAGACTGGGGGGAGGTTGGGAAGACTGGGGGAGGAGGAGGGAGGTTGGGGAGACTGGGGGGAGGTTGGGAAGACTGGAGGAGGAGGAGGGAGGTTGGGGGGAGGTTGGGGAGGTTGGGGAGACTGGGGGGAGGAGAAGGGAGGTTGGGGAGACTGGGGGGAGGAGAAGGGAGGTTGGGGAGACTGGGGGAGGAGGAGGGAGGTTGGGGAGACTGGGGGAGGAGGAGGGAGGTTGGGGAGACTGGGGGGAGGTTGGGAAGACTGGGGGAGGAGGAGGGAGGTTGGGGAGACTGGGGGGAGGTTGGGAAGACTGGGGGAGGAGGAGGGAGGTTGGGGAGACTGGGGGGAGACTGGGGGGAGGAGGAGGGAGGTTGGGGAGACTGGGGGAGGAGGAGGGAGGTTGGGGAGACTGGGGGGAGGTTGGGGAGACTGGGGGGGAGGAGGAGGGAGGTTGGGGAGACTGGGGGGAGGTTGGGGAGACTGGGGGAGGTTGGGGAGACTGGGGGGAGGTTGGGGAGACTGGGGGAGGAGGTTGGGGAGACTGGGGGGAGGTTGGGGGAGGAGGAGGGAGGTTGGGGGGAGGTTGGGAAGACTGGGGGTGAAGGAGGGAGGTTGGGGAGACGGGGAGGAGGAGGGAGGTTGGGAAGACTGGGGGAGGAGAAGGGAAGATGGGGACTGCTGTATTGGGAGGGGGGCTGAGGTTCACAGACTGTGGGCGGGGGGGTAGAGGGGGGTGTCATGGACACTGAGGAACATTCGGTGGGGAATAACTTGACAAACAACCCTGCAATGACAACAAGGGCTAGTTTCTTGTCCCGGGCGAGGCAGCCATCAGCATCGCCGAGACTGCCAGGTATCTGTCATTACAAAAATATATTACAAAAATATGACAAAAACTGGCAATACATTTTACAGACTTAAAAAACACATTGTGGACAACTCAGTAAGAGTTTGAGAGGGAGGGAGGGAGGGATATTGGGGAGAGAGAAAGAAAGGATGAGAAAAGGAAGGAATCAACACACACACACACACACACACAAAGAAGCAACACACACAGGAGAAGCAACACACACACACACACAGGAGAAGCAACACACGCACAGGAGAAGCAGCAGTCAATCAGAGACAAGTGTCAGTGTGTGTGTGTGTGTCTGTCACTATGTTACACGCTCTGACCACCACCTCATTGATAGCATTAGCTACGGACACACTTTGACCAACCTTCTTCAACTGTTGAAGAGAGACAGAGAGAGAGAAAAGTTGTGTTGAGCAGTTAGTGTGTGTGCGTGTGTTTGTGCGTGTGTGTGTGCGTGTGCGTGTGCTCTACATGCCTCTGTGGTTTATAATAAAGACGAAGAAAAATAAATCATCAGTCAGGCCATCAGTTCACACACACACACACACACACACACACAATACACGACTGAAAGACATGGAATTTACCACCATCTTCATTGCAATTTCTTCAAGAGACACAATAGTTGAGAGCTAAAGTAATAGGGCAAAGAAATCAAGTCATATTATATCTGATTACTCTCCCTACTATAGACACTGACTTGGGGTCCGATTTGCATTTCTCCCCTATGGTGGTTAAAGGGGAAATCTGCAATACCTTTTGCATTTCTCCCCTATGGTGGTTAAAGGGGCAATCTGCAATACCTTTTGCATTTCTCCCCTATGGTGGTTAAAGGGGCAATCTGCAATACCTTTTGCATTTCTCCCCTATGGTGGTTAAAGGGGCAATCTGCAATACCTTTTGCATTTCTCCCCTATGGTGGTTAAAGGGGCAATCTGCAATACCTTTTGCATTTCTCCTCTATGGTGGTTAAAGGGGCAATCTGCAATACCTTTTACATTTCTCCCCAATGGTGGTTAAAGGGGCAATCTGCAGTACCTTTTGCATTTCTCCCCTATGGTGGTTAAAGGGGCAATCTGCAATACCTTTTGCATTTCTCCCCTATGGTGGTTAAAGGGGCAATCTGCAATACCTTTTGCATTTCTCCCCTATGGTGGTTAAAGGGGCAATCTGCAATACCTTTTGCATTTCTCCTCTATGGTGGTTGAAGGGGCAATCTGCAATACCTTTTGCATTTCTCCCCTATGGTGGTTAAAGCCGAAATCTGCAGCCGCTACATGCATTTTTTTTTACTTATAAATGAATATGTACCAATTCATTCTTGAAACATATAACTTATAAATGCTTAACGAGCTTAGTTCACCTGTCTTGTTTGTATGTTTGTAAACAAAATACAGGTAAACAGAGACTGTACCGCCTCAAAACATGGTTAAAATGATCATTTTGACATCATGGATGTTCAGTCCTTGAATCCATACCTCTGTTAATGAAATTGAGAGTCGTTACTCTTCTCCAGCCCCACGTCCCTCAGCTTTCTACCGAAACAGTGGAGGGGATTTGCTTTGTTATTGTTTAAACTGAGGATTTCCCATTCAAGGTTCGGATTTAGGAAGTCGAAGCTGATCCCAGATCTGTGGTGAAGGACAAGTTATACCTAGCAATTTAGAGCATGTTGCAAGTACGGGCTAGGGTTAGAGACTGGGGTTAGGGGTCAATGATGAGGTTGGAGGTCAGTGCTCGTATTTATAAAGCATCTCAGAGTAGGAGTGTTGATCTGGGATCAGTTTAGCCTTTTAGATCAACATTTATAAGATGACATGGACAGGGGTGACCAGATCCTAGATCAACACCACTACTCTGAGATATATACAGTACTGGGTCGTCACTATCTGGCCAAGTTGCAGTCAGAAACCCTACATAATTCTACAATTTATCTTCTTAAAATCAGATTTTAAACCTAAACCTAACTTTATGCCTAAACCTAGACTTATATTTAAGACCAAATAGCACATTTTTGTTTGCACACCAATATTGACTGTGCAGCTTGGCCATCTAGTGGGAACCTGCATACTGCCCTGAGGTGAAAGGTCAGAGGTGAGACGTACTACCCTCTGGAAGGGTGTAATGTTGTCAGTCTGGGGGAGAGAGGGGGGGGAGCAGTAGAGAGAAAGAGAGAGGGGGGGGAGCAGTAGAGAGAAAGAGAGAGGGGGGGAGCAGTAGAGAGAAGAGAGAGGGGGGGGGAGCAGTAGAGAGAAAGAGAGAGGGGAGGGACAGTAGAGAGAAAGAGAGGGGGGGGGAGCAGTAGAATAAAGAGAGAGGGGGGTTGAGCAGTAGAGAGTACAATAGAGTATGGGTGGGTGAGAGTATAGAGAAAGAGAGAGGGGGGGGAGCAGTAGAGAAGAAAATAGAGGAGGGGGGAGGAGCATAGTAGATAAAGAGAGGGGGTGAGAATTAGAGATAAGAGAGGAGGGTGGGGAGCAGTAGAGAAGAAAGAGATAGGGGGGGAGCATAGAGAGAAAGAGAGAGGGGTCGGGAGCAGTAAGAAAATAGAGGGGGGTGGGAGCGTAAGAAGAGAAAGAGAATGGGGGGATCAAGTTAGAGAGAAAGAGAGGGGGGGGAGCAGTAGAGAGAAAGAGAGAGGGGGGAGCAGTAGAGAGAAAGAGAGGGGGGGAGCAGTAGAGAGAAAGAGAGGGGGGGAGCAGTAGAGAGAAAGAGAGGGGGGGGGAGCAGTAGAGAGAAAGAGAGAGGGGGGGGAGCAGTAGAGAGAGGGGGGAGCAGTAGAGAGAAAGAGAGAGGGGGGAGCAGTAGAGAGAAAGAGAGAGGGGGGAGCAGTAGAGAGAAAGAGAGAGGGGGGGAGCAGTAGAGAAAAGAGAGGGGGGGAAGCAGTAGAGAG
>NW_022262126.1:37500-46468 GCF_002021735.2 Oncorhynchus kisutch | reverse complement strand
TACCAGTACTGAGTCAATGTGGAGGCTATATACAGGGGTACCAGTACTGAGTCAATGTGGAGGCTATATACAGGGGGTACCAGTACTGAGTCAATGTGGAGGCTATATACAGGGGGTACCAGTACTGAGTCAATGTGGAGGCTATACACAGGGGGTACCAGTACTGAGTCAAGGGGAGGCTATATACAGGGGTACCAGTACTGAGTCAATGTGGAGGCTATATACAGGGGGTACAGTACTGAGTCAATGTGGAGGCTATATACAGGGGTACCAGTACTGAGTCAATGTGGGGGTATATACAGGGGGTACCAGTACTGAGTCAATGTGGAGGTTATATACGGGGGGTACCAGTACTGAGTCAATGTGGAGGCTATATACAGGGGGTACCAGTACTGAGTCAATGTGGAGGCTATATACAGGGGGTACCAGTACTGAGTCAATGTGGAGGCTATATACAGGGGGGTACCAGTACTGAGTCAATGTGGAGGCTATATACAGGGGGTACCAGTACTGAGTCAATGTGGAGGCTATATACAGGGGTACCAGTACTGAGTCAATGTGGAGGCTATATACAGGGGGTACCAGTACTGAGTCAATGTGGAGGCTATATACAGGGGGTACCAGTACTGAGTCAATGTGGAGGCTATATACAGGGGGTACCAGTACTGAGTCAATGTGGAGGCTATTACAGGGGGTACCAGTACTGAGTCAATGTGGAGGTTATATACAGGGGGTACCAGTACTGAGTCAATGTGGAGGCTATATACAGGGGTACCAGTACTGAGTCAATGTGGAGGTATATACAGGGGGTACCAGTACTGAGTCAATGTGGAGGCTATACAGGGGGTACCAGTACTGAGTCAATGTGGAGGCTATACACAGGGGTACCAGTACTGAGTCAATGTGGAGGCTATATACAGGGGGTACCAGTACTGAGTCAATGTGGAGGTTATATACAGGGGTACCAGTACTGAGTCAATGTGGAGGCTATATACAGGGGGTACCAGTACTGAGTCAATGTGGAGGCTATATACAGGGGGTACCAGTACTGAGTCAATGTGGAGGCTATATACAGGGGGTACCAGTACTGAGTCAATGTGGAGGCTATATACAGGGGGTACCAGTACTGAGTCAATGTGGAGGTTATATACAGGTGTACCAGTACTGAGTCAATGTGGAGGTTATATACAGGGGGTACCAGTACTGAGTCAATGTGGAGGTTATACACAGGGGTACCAGTACTGAGTCAATGTGGAGGCTATATACAGGGGGTACCAGTACTGAGTCAATGTGGAGGTTATATACAGGGGGTACCAGTACTGAGTCAATGTGGAGGTTATATACAGGGGGTACCAGTACTGAGTCAATGTGGAGGTTATATACAGGGGGTACCAGTACTGAGTCAATGTGGAGGCTATATACAGGGGTACCAGTACTGAGTCAATGTGGAGGTATATACAGGGGTACCAGTACTGAGTCAATGTGGAGGTTATATACAGGGGGTACCAGTACTGAGTCAATGTGGAGGTTATACAGGGGGTACCAGTACTGAGTCAATGTGGAGGTTATATACAGGGGGTACCAGTACTGAGTCAATGTGGAGGTTATATACAGGGGTACCAGTACTGAGTCAATGTGGAGGTTATATACAGGGGGTACCAGTACTGAGTCAATGTGGAGGTTATATACAGGGGTACCAGTACTGAGTCAATGTGGAGGTTATATACAGGGGGTACCAGTACTGAGTCAATGTGGAGGTATATACAGGGGGTACCAGTACTGAGTCAATGTGGAGGTTATATACAGGGGGTACCAGTACTGAGTCAATGTGGAGGTTATATACAGGGGTACCAGTACAGATGTGTATAAGAGACAGGTCAATGTGGAGGTTATATACAGGGGTACCAGTACTGAGTCAATGTGGAGGTTATATACAGGGGGTACCAGTACTGAGTCAATGTGGAGGTTATATACAGGGGGTACCAGTACTGAGTCAATTTGGAGATTATATACAGGGGGTACCAGTACTGAGTCAATGTGGAGGTTATATACAGTGTACCAGTACTGAGTCAATGTGGAGGTTATATACAGGGGGTACCCGTACTGAGTTAACGTGGAGGTTATATACAGGGAGTACCAGTACTGAGTCAATGTGGAGGTTATATACAGGGGGTACCAGTACTGAGTCAATGTGGAGGTTATATACAGGGGGTACCAGTACTGAGTCAATGTGGCGTTATATACAGGGGGTACCAGTACGGAGTCAATGTGGAGGTTATATACAGGGGGTACCAGTACTGAGTCAATGTGGAGGTTATATACAGGGGGTACCAGTACTCAGTCAATTTGGAGATTATATACAGGGGGTACCAGTACTGAGTTAATGTGGAGGTTATATACAGGGAGTACCAGTACTGAGTCAATGTGGAGGTTATATACAGGGGGTACCAGTACTGAGTCAATGTGGAGGTTATATACAGGGGGTACCAGTACTGAGTCAATGTGGAGGTTATATACAGGGGGTACCAGTACTGAGTCAATGTGGAGGTTATATACAGGGGGTACCAGTACTGAGTCAATGTGGAGGTTATACACAGGGGGTACCAGTACTGAGTCAATGTGGAGGTTATATACAGGGGGTACCAGTACTGAGTCAATGTGGAGGTTATATACAGGGGGTACTAGTACTGAGTCAATGTGGAGGTTATATACAGGGAGTACCAGTACTGAGTCAATGTGGAGGTTATATACAGGGGGTACCAGTACTGAGTCAATGTGGAGGTTATATACAGGGGGTACCAGTACTGAGTCAATGTGGAGGTTATATACAGGGGGTACCAGTACTGAGTCAATTTGGAGGTTATATACAGGGGGTACCAGTACTGAGTCAATGTGGAGGTTATATACAGGTGTACCAGTACTGAGTCAATGTGGAGGTTATATACAGGGGGTACCCGTACTGAGTTAACGTGGAGGTTATATACAGGGAGTACCAGTACTGAGTCAATGTGGAGGTTATATACAGGGGTACCAGTACTGAGTCAATGTGGAGGTTATATACAGGGGGTACCAGTACTGAGTCAATGTGGCGTTTATACACAGGGGGTACCAGTACGGAGTCAATGTGGAGGTTATATACAGGGGGTACCAGTACTGAGTCAATGTGGAGGTTATATACAGGGGGTACCAGTACTCAGTCAATTTGGAGATTATATACAGGGGGTACCAGTACTGAGTCAATGTGGAGGTTATATACAGGGGGTACCAGTACTGAGTCAATGTGGAGGTTATATACAGGGTACCAGTACTGAGTCAATGTGGAGGTTATATACAGGGAGTACCAGTACTGAGTCAATGTGGAGGTTATATACAGGGGGTACCAATACTGAGTCAATGTGGAGGTTATATACAGGGGGTACTAGTACTGAGTCAATATGGAGGTTATATACAGGGGGTACCAGTACTGAGGCAATGTGGAGGTTATATACAGGGGGTACCAGTACTGAGTCAATGTGGAGGTTATATACAGGGGGTACCAGTACTGAGTCAATGTGGAGGTTATATACAGGGGGTACCAGTACTGAGTCAATGTGGAGGTTATATACAGGGGGTACCAGTACTGAGTCAATGTGGAGGTTATACACAGGGGGTAGCCAGTACTGAGTCAATGTGGAGGTTATATACAGGGGGTACCAGTACTAAGTCAATGTGGAGGTTATATACAGGGGGTACCAGTACTGAGTCAATGTGGCGTTTATACACAGGGGGTACCAGTACGGAGTCAATGTGGAGGTTATATACAGGGGGTACCAGTACTGAGTCAATGTGGAGGTTATATACAGGGGGTACCAGTACTCAGTCAATTTGGAGATTATATACAGGGGGTACCAGTACTGAGTCAATTTGGAGATTATATACAGGGGGTACCAGTACTGAGTCAATGTGGAGGTTATATACAGGGGGTACCAGTACTGAGTCAATGTGGAGGTTATATACAGGGGTACCAGTACTGAGTCAATGCGGAGGTTATATACAGGGAGTACCAGTACTGAGTCAATGTGGAGGTATATACAGGGGGTCACCAGTACTGAGTCAATGTGGATGGTATATAGTGGTATATGGTATATAGTATCATAACCCATCATGGTTATATAACCCATCATGTATGTAGTATCATAACCCATCGTGGTATATAGTATCATAACCATGATGGTATATAGTATCATAACCCATCATGGTATATAGTATCATAACCCATGATGGTATATAGTGCATAACTCTTAATATGCTTCTCTGCAACGCTGCTAAAATCTGGTAAAGACTGAAAGGAACGTGGAGTCTTATCCAATATATTTATTAGGCCTTCTTCCTTTTTTCTAAAGCCTTGCCCACTAAGCAAGGGCGGGCAAGGGGTACCAGTACTGCTGGGGCGACAGCGTAGCCTAGTGGTTAGAGCGTTGGACTAGTAACCGGAAGGTTGCAAGTTCAAACCCCCGAGCTGACAAGGTACAAATCTATCGTTCTGCCCCTGAACAGGCAGTTAACCCACTGTTCCTAGGCCGTCATTGAAAATAAGAATTTGTTCTTAACTGACTTGCCTGGTTAAATAAAGGTAAAATTAAAAAAAAAAAAAAAAAAGCATGCCACTAAGCATGCCAGCAACGATGCCCACTAAGCATGCCAGCAACGATGCCACTAAGCATGCCAGCAACCTTGCCACTAAGCATGCCAGAACCTTGCCACTAAGCATGCCACTAAGCATGCCAGCAACCTTGCCACTAAGCATGCCAGCAACCTTGCCACTAAGCATGCCAGCAACCTTGCCACTAAGCATGCCAGCAACCTTGCCACTAAGCATGCCAGCTAAAATAGTTAGACAAGATACTTGATAGCCTGAAGTGGCTTGGTAGTTAGGTTCCTATTCTCCCAAAATCCCAACTATCTAACCTTTCTAGCTGAAGCCAACGTCATAACATTGTAGGTGGCAGGTATAACAGAGAAACAACAAAACATTTGTTCTTTCATTTATTCATCAAGAAGAATCAATAGGCTACATAGCTTAATCAAATCAAATCAAATGTATTTATATTGCCCTTCGTACATCAGCTGATATCTCAAAGTGCTGTACAGAAACCCAGCCTAAAACCCCCAAACAGCAAGCAATGCAGGTGTAGAAGCACGGTGGCTAGGAAAAACTCCCTAGAAAGGCCCAAAACCTAGGAAGAAACTAGAGAGGAACCAGGCTATGTGGGGTGGCCAGTCCTCTTCTGGCTGTGCCGGGTGGAGATTATAACAGAACATGGCCAAGATGTTCAAATGTTCATAAATGACCAGCATGGTCCAATAATAATAAGGCAGAACAGTTGAAACTGGAGCAGCAGCACGGCCAGGTGGGACTGGGGACAGCAAGGAGTCATCATGTCAGGTAGTCCTGGGGCATGGTCCTAGGGCTCAGGTCAGTTGAAACTGGAACAGCAGCATGGCCAGGTGGACTGGGGACAGCAAGGAGTCATCATGTCAGGTAGTCCTGGGGCATGGGTCCTAGGGCTCAGGTCAGTTGAAACTGGAACAGCAGCATGGCCGGTGGACTGGGGACAGCAAGGAGTCATCATGTCAGGTAGTCCTGGGGCATGGTCCTAGGGCTCAGGTCCTCCGAGAGAGAGAAAGAAAGAGAGAAAGAGAGTAATTAGAGAAAGCACACTTAAATTCACACAGGATACCGAATGGACAGGAGAAGTACTCCAGATATAACAAACTGACCCCCAGCCCCCCCCGACACATAAACTACTGCAGCATAAATACTGGAGGCTGAGACAGGAGGGGTCAGGAGACACTGTGGCCCCATCCGAGGGACACCCCCGGACAGGGCCAAACAGGAAGGAATATAACCCCACCCACTTTCCATTTAAACCAACATACCCCCTAGTAAGTCCTGCTTCACCTCCAGCTAATATCAACTCTCTCTCTCCTCCACTGATGATAATGTCTGTACTCATTAGAGTATCTAGCCTCCAGCCTGATGATAATGTCTGTACTCATTAGAGTATCTAGCCTCCAGCCTGATGATAATGTCTGTACTCATCAGAGTATCTAGCCTCCAGCCCTGATGATAATGTCTGTACTCATTAGAGTATCTAGCCTCCAGCCTGATGATTTTGTCTGTACTCATTAGAGTATCTAGCCTCCAGCCTGATGATAATGTCTGTACTCATTAGAGTATCTAGCCTCCAGCCTGATGATAATGTCTGTACTCATTAGAGTATCTAGCCTCCAGCCTGATGATAATGTCTGTACTCATTAGAGTATCTAGCCTCCAGCCTGATGATAATGTCTGTACTCATTAGAGTATCCAGCCTGATGATAATGTCTTACTCATTAGAGTATCTAGCCTCCAGCCTGAATGATCATGTCTGTACTCATCAGAGTATCTAGCCTCCCAGCCTGATGATAATGTCTGTACTCATTAGAGTATCCAGCCTGATGATAATGTCTGTACTCATAGAGTATCTAGCCTCCAGCCTGATGATAATGTCTGTACTCATATAGAGTATCTAGGCCTTCAGACTGATGATAATGTCTTAACCTCATTGAAGTATCTAGCCTCCAGCCTGATGATAATGTCTGTACTCATTAGAGTATCTGGCCTCCAGTCCGATGATAATGTCTGTACTCATTAGAGTATCTAGCTTCCAGCCTGATGATAATGTCTGTACTCATTAGAGTATCTAGTCTCCAGCCTGATGATAATGTCTGTACTGCATTAGAGTATCTATTCCTCCAGCCTGATGATAATGTCTGTACTCATTAGAGTATCTGGCCTCCAGCCTGATGATAATGCTGTACTCATTAGAGTATCTAGCCTCAACCTGATGATAATGTCTGTTACTCATTAAAGTATCTAGCCTCCAGCCTGATGATAATGTCTGTACTAATTAGAGTATCTGGCCTCCAGCCTGATGATAATGTCTGTACTCATTAGAGTATCTAGCCTCCAGACTGATATAATGCCTGTACTCATTAGAGTATCTAGCCTCCAGCCTGATGATAATGTCTGTACTCCCATTTAGAGTATCTAGCCTCAAGCCTGATGATAATGTCTGTACTCATTAGAGTATCTGGCTCCAGCCTGATGATAATGTCCCTTGTACTCATTAGAGTATCTGGCCTCCAGCCTGATGATAATGTCTGTACTCATTAGAGTATCTGGCCTCCAGCCTGATGATAATGTCTGTACTCATTAGAGTATATAGCCTCCAGCCTGATGATAATGTCTGTACTCATTAGAGTATCTAGCCTCCACGCCTGATGATAATGTCTGTACTATTAGAGTATCTGGCCTCCAGCCTGATGATAATTCTGTACTCATTAGAGTATCTAGCCTCCAGACCTGATGATAATGTCTGTACTCATTAGAGTATCTGGCCTCCAGCCTGATGATAATGTCTGTACTCATTAGAGTATCTGGCCTCCAGCCTGATGATAATGTCTGTACTCATTAGAGTATCTGGGCCTCCAGCCTGATGATAATGTCTGTACTCATTAGAGTATCTGGCCTCCAGCCTGATGATAATATCTGTACTCATTAGAGTATCTGGCCTCCAGCCTGATGAAATGTCTTGTACTCATTAGAGTATCTGGCCTCCAGCCTGATGATAATGTCTGTACTCATTAGAGTATCTAGCCTCCAGCCTGATGATAATGTCTGTACTCATTAGAGTATCTGGCCTCCAGCCTGATGATAATGTCTGTACTCATTAGAGTATCTGGCCTCCAGCCTGATGATAATGTCTGTACTCATTAGAGTATCTGGCCTCCAGCCTGATGATAATGTCTGTACTCATTAGAGTATCTGGCCTCCAGCCTGATGATAATGTCTGTACTCATTAGAGTATCTAGCCTCCAGCCTGATGATAATGTCTGTACTCATTAGAGTATCTGGCCTCCAGCCTGATGATAATGTCTGTACTCATTAGAGTTATCTAGCCTCCAGCCTGATGATAATGTCTGTACTCATTAGAGTATCTAGCCTCCAGCCTGATGATAATGTCTGTACTCATTAGAGTATCTGGCCTCCAGCCTGATGATAATGTCTGTACTCATTAGAGTATCTAGCCTCCAGCCTGATGATAATGTCTGTACTCATTAGAGTATCTGGCCTCCAGCCTGATGATAAGTCTGTACTCATTAGAGTATCTGGCCTCCAGCCTGATGATAATGTCTGTACTCATTAGAGTATCTGGCCTCCAGCCTGATGATAATATCTGTACTCATTAGAGTATCTGGCCTCCAGCCTGATGATAATGTCTGTACTCATTAGAGTTATCTGGCCTCCAGCCATTGATGATAATGTCTGTACTCATTAGAGTATCTAGCCTCCAGCCTGATGATTAATGTCTGTACTCATTAGAGTATCTGGCCTCCAGCCTGATGATAATGTCTGTACTCATTAGAGTATCTGGCCTCCAGCCTGATGATAATGTCTGTACTCATTAGAGTATCTGGCCTCCAGCCTGATGATAATGTCTGTACTCATTAGAGTATCTGGCCTCCAGCCTGATGATAATGTCTGTACTCATTAGAGTATCTAGCCTCCAGCCTGATGATAATGTCTGTACTCATTAGAGTATCTGGCCTCCAGCCTGGCATATGGCTGCAACCTGGTCTCAAAGCATTTCATTTTATTTAACCTTTATTTAACTAGGCAAGTCAGTTAAGAACAATTTCTTATTTACAGTGGCAGCCTCCACTGGCCAAAACCGACAACGGACAACGCTGGGCCAATTGTGCGCCGCCCTCTGGGATTCCCAATCACGGCTAGTTGTGATACAGCCTGGTTTCGAACCAGGGTGTCTGTAGTGGTGGCTCTCAGACTGAGATGCAGTGCCTTAGACCGCTGTGCCACTCGGGAGCCCTCAAATTTATTTGATATGTTACGAATTACAATTCATACTATATGTAATGAATTTGC
>NW_022262126.1:22500-30000 GCF_002021735.2 Oncorhynchus kisutch | reverse complement strand
TAGAAAAATGAAATGAAAAAAATAAATCTGCTGAACTTGAAGATGCAAACATGTCTTCTCAATGGTGACTGTACCCCAGGGTTTTGTCTTCAATGGTGACTGTACCCCAGGGTTTTGTCTTCTCAATGGTGACTGTACCCCAGGGTTTTGTCTTCTCAATGGTGACTGTACCCCAGGGTTTTGTCTTCTCAATGGTGACTGTACCCCAGGGTTTTGTCTTCTCAATGGTGACTGTACCCCAGGGTTTTGTCTTCTCAATGGTGACTGTACCCCAGGGTTTTGTCTTCTCAATGGTGACTGTACCCCAGGGTTTTGTCTTCTCAATGGTGACTGTACCCCAGGGTTTTGTCTTCTCAATGGTGACTGTACCCCAGGGTTTTGTCTTCTCAATGGTGACTGTACCCCAGGGTTTTGTCTTCTCAATGGTGACTGTACCCCAGGGTTTTGTCTTCTCAATGGTGACTGTACCCCAGGGTTTTGTCTTCTCAATGGTGACTGTACCCCAGGGTTTTGTCTTCTCAATGGTGACTGTACCCCAGGGTTTTGTCTTCTCAATGGTGACTGTACCCCAGGGTTTTATAAATGAATGTACACAAGTTAAAAAAACATTTAAAAGAGAGAGAGAGAGAAAGAGAGAGACAGAGAGAGGATTGGTTAAGAGATGTAGATGGAGAGAGGGGATTGGTTAAGAGATGTAAATGGAGAGAGGGGATTGGTTAAGAGATGTAAATGGAGAGAGGGGATTGGTTAAGAGATGTAAATGGAGAGAGGGGATTGGTTAAGAGATGTAAATGGAGAGAGGGGATTGGTTAAGAGATGTAAATGGAGAGACGGGATTGGTTGAGAGATGTAAATGGAGAGACGGGATTGGTTGAGAGATGTAAATGGAGAGAGGGGATTGGTTAAGAGATGTAAATGGAGAGAGGGGATTGGTTAAGAGATGTAAATGGAGAGAGGGGATTGGTTGAGAGGTTCATGTGTTTTTTCCTTCTTTTTGTCCATGTCATGTCTTTCCATTGGATCAGAATGGCTTCAGGAACCTCAGAATACAGTCGTACAGAACGTTGCTACTACCTTAAATATACAAAGCACAAATACACTACAAACCAGGAGAAAATCTCAAATAACAGAAAAACTATTATTTCTCTTTAAAACATAAAAGATATTAAAACAGACCAAATATATTTGTCAGGGGGGGGGGGGGGGGGGGTAGAATAACAGCAGTCCTGTTTTCTGGCTCCTTGGTCTGTTAGCTTCTGAATATCGTCAGTAAAAAAGAACAAATAAAAAGTAGATTGGAAATGCAGGAGTAGAAAATCAAATGAAACCATTCTAGGGAAATAGAGACTGGTATAAAACTCTACAATGTTGTTGTTGTTTAAATGCTTTCTGTTATCTGTTAAAAGGTTGGATCAGTACTCCTTCAATGGTGTGTGTGTGTGTGTGTGTGTGTGTGTGTGTGTGTGTGTGTGTGTGTGTGTGTGTGTGTGTGTGTGTGTGTGTGTGTGTGTGTGTGAGAAAGCATTTTAAACTGATTGGATCTCAACTCCGGTCCGCTAGCTTTGGCACAGTCCAGGCTTTAGTTCTGACCAAGTAACAGCCACACACACACACACAGCCACACACACAGCCACACACACACACACACACACACACACTTTCACACACACACACAGTGCAGCAGCATAGTGGACCAGAGTTAAGACTCCATATCTAGTGACCATGATTCTTCTGAAGGTAGATGTGTGAGTTGTCCTCGTGTCCCCCTCCCCCGCCCTCTCCCTACCCCACCACCCTTCCTGCACCCCTACCTGGGTGCATCTCAACTGTCCCAAGCGTCTTCCCTCTCCTCAGGTCTCTCCTTAAAGACCAGCTAGGAGAGCCAGGTCTGGAGGAGGCCCCTATAGGTAATAGCTCTCAGTCATTTCCTGTCACCTACCAAGCTCTCATATCAGAACTGATGTAGGAAGGTAGACAGGGAAAGGAAACCTCTTATCAACCAATGGGATCCTCCGTCTACTCCACAGGCCAAGATAAAATCCCTATTAGAAAAGGGGCAATCCGTAGTCCCTACAGCCATGTTTTGGACTTCTAAATGAATGATATGTACCTGTTGTCTCAGGGGCTTAATTGAACTGACGCACCCCGTCCCAAGCCACAGTATCAACGTGGTTTACTCTGTAACCATCTAATGCAAAACTGTATAGCCTCAAAACATGCTTAAAACTACATATATATGTTTGTTATATCTTGGTCAGTCCTTGTACCCATAGCGGTCTATGAATTTTAGAGTGGTTACCCTTCTCCAGGCCCTTCCCTCAGCTTTTTACTAAAACAGGAGGTAGAGGTGACACTAAGTTATTTTTTCAACTGCGGATTGCCCCTTTAAGAGGAAAAGATAAGAACAGTCAGGAAGCCACTACAGACAATTGACACACACCCACAAGGAGAGGAAACCCCTTTAAGACTATGGAAGCCCCTCCCCTCCTCTACTGTGAGGCCTGAGACGTAGGGTTGTCACTCTTGCTCTCCTGGCTGGATGGGGCCTTGTTGTTCCAGGGAGAGTTGGCGCCCAGCGCGGGGCTGTTGTTGAAGCTGTCCTCGTCATCGATGCCGTTGGCCGCGTCGAACTGTTGGTTCTCCAGCCGCGTGATCAGGCGCTCGTCCTCGTCCCCGAACTCCCCTCCCATCAGGGTGGGCTCTCCCACCACCATAACGTCCTATAGGGGAGGAAGAAACCATTATTAGAGAGATAGGGGGAGGAGATGACTACCACTACTACCAAAGCTAGCTCCCCTCCTATCAGGGTGGGCTTGTCCTCCACCATCACATCTTAAAGGGGAGGGAGATAACATAATTTCAAAGATAGGGGTGTAGAAGATAGGTTTTCCTGGCCGCTGTGGTCTGGCTTCTGCTTTGCTTGCTCTTTGAGGTTTCAGACCACGTAACTGCAACACACTGACTGCTGATGTAAAAAGGGCTTCCTAAAACACATGTGATTGATTTGACTGCTACTTACTGGTACTTGGCTGGACAGGGGGAAGCTGCTAGCTGGACTCTTCTTCTTGTTGTTGTTGGTGGTGGTTCCTCCTCCGGCACTCATGGTGCTGCCGCCTGACATCTTACGCTTCCTCCTCTTATTAGGGGCCTGTCTGGCTGGTTCAGCTAGAGGAGAGGGGGGGTAGAGAGGAGAGGAGGGAGGGGTAGAGAGGAGAGGGGGGGTAGAGAGGAGAGGAGGGAGGGGTAGAGAGGAGAGGAGGGGGGGTAGAGAGGAGAGGATGGGGGTAGAGTTGGGGAGGATGGGGGGTAGAGTTGGGGAGGAGGGGGGTAGAGTTGGGGAGGAGGGGGGGTAGAGTTGGGGAGGGGGGGGTAGAGTTGGGGAGGATGGGGGGTAGAGTTGGGAGGATGGGGGTAGAGTTGGGGAGAGGGGGGGGTAGAGTTGGGAGGAGGGGGGGTAGAGTTGGGGAGGAGGGGGGGGAGGGTAGAGAGGAGAGGAGGGGAGGGGAGGGTGAGAGGAGAGGAGGGGGGGTAGAGAGGAGAGGAGGGGAGGGGTTAGAGGAGAGGAGGGAGGAGGATAGAGAGGAGAGAAGGGAGGGGTAGAGAGGAGAGGAGGGGGTAGTAGAGGAGAAGATGGGGGGGTAGAGTTGGGGAGGAGGGGGGGTAGAGTTGGGGAGGAGGGGGGGGGGGGAGTTGGAGAGGAGAGGTGGGAGGGGGTGGGGGTTTAGAGCGGAGAGGAGGAGGGGGGTTTAGAGAAGGAGCGGAGGGGGTAGAGAGGAGAGGAGGGAGGGTTGATAGAGGGAGAGGAGGGAGGCGGTTAGAGAGGAGAGGAGGAGGGGTAGATGAGGCGAGGAGGGAGTGGTAGAGAGGAGGAGTGGGAGGGTGTAGAGAGGAGAGGAGGGAGGGGCTTAGAGGGGGGTGGTAGAGTTGGGGCGGAGAGGCGGGAGAGAGAGTTAGGACGGAGGTGGAAGAGGTGTGTGAAGTCTTGGAACCAGTAACCCAATCTGATGTGTCTATGTGTGTGTGTGAGAGGTTGTGTGTATGTGCGCGCGTGTGTGTGCTTACTGGGAGCTGCCTCTCCGGCTCCTCTGGGGGAAAGGGGGGAGAGAGGGAGAGTTTGGTGTTAGGGAGGAGGAGTGTGTGTGTACACGCGTTCACGCATGTGGGTGCACGTTCTGTCTGGCTGTGTGTGTTCGCCTGCACGTTGTGTGTGTGTGTGTGTGTTCGCCTGCACATTGTGTGTGTTCGCCTGCACATTGTGTGTGCGTGTGTGTGTGTGTGTGTGCCTGCACGTTGTGTGTGTGTGTGTGTGTGTGCCTGCACGTTGTGTGTGTGTGTGTGTGTTACCTGGCGGGGCCACCATGCGTTGCCACTTCTGGAAGAGACAGGTCTTGAGACAGTCCCTGGGCTGAGGCTGTAGGTCTTGTGTCTGGACATCAGCTCCTGCATGGGCTCCAGAATCACACACAGCTACAGGAGAGACACATGACGGAGGGAGGGAGGGAGGGAGGGAGACTTGAGATGACAGAGAGACAAGACAACCATTCTTTGTGTAGTGGAAATTACCACCAGGTGTGAATTATTCATGACACGAAAGACAAGACTCTCTCTTCACACGATAACATGTCCTTCACAGTGAACTTCAGTCTAATGTTGTACTAATGTCCGTCCAGAAACTCCCCCTGGATATGAAAGGTTTGTTAGGTGGAAGCTGTATGGCAATATCAGGGGACAATATTAAACTACTACCCTACCTATCAGTACTATGTACTACCCTACCTATCAGTACTATGTACTACCCTACCTATCAGTACTATGTACTACCCTACCTATCAGTACTATGTACTACCCTACCTATCAGTACTATGTACTACCCTACCTATCAGTACTATGTACTACCCTACCTATCAGTACTATGTACTACCCTACCTATCAGTACTATGTACTACCCTACCTATCAGTACTATGTACTACCCTACCTATCAGTACTATGTACTACCCTACCTATCAGTACTATGTACTACCCTACCTATCAGTACTATGTACTACCCTACCTATCAGTACTATGTACTACCCTACCTATCAGTACTATGTACTACCATACCTATCAGTACTATGTACTACCCTACCTATCAGTACTATGTACTACCCTACCTATCAGTACTATGTACTACCCTACCTATCAGTACTATGTTAAAATACTACCCCACCTATCAGTACTATGTACTACCCTACCTATCAGTACTATGTTAAACTACTACCCCACCTATCAGTACTATGTTAAAGTACTACTATACCTATCAGTACTACTATACCTATCAGTACTATGTTAAACTACTACTATACCTATCAGTACTATGTTAAACTACTACTATACCTATCAGTACTATGTTAAACTACTACTATACCTATCAGTACTATGTTAAACTACTACTATACCTATCAGTACTATGTTAAACTACTACTATACCTATCAGTACTATGTTAAACTACTACTATACCTATCAGTACTATGTTAAACTACTACTACTATACCTATCATACTATGTTAAACTACTACTATACCTATCAGTACTATATTAAACTACTACCATTCCTATCAGGAACATGATATCCTCTCACCATTACAATAAGAGGGGAGGAGAGCATTGGGGGGATGATACTTATGGGTCTGTAACTTTCTCACATATCATTATTCACAATTCCTATTTGACTATCCGTAACCATGGTAGCATCCACATTATTGTATTAGTGTTTAGAAATATATTCCATTCTTATTTACAATAAAAGTGACTCATGAGACAATACATTATTAACATGAGACAATACATTATTTAACATGAATTTCTATCAGGAACAAAATCATCTGAAACGCAACCAAAACAAACAGAAAATGCCTCCAACCAGTTTTGTAGAGTCACAAGCCTGATGTCATCATGTGTGACAGTAATATGGGACTACTTTAATACACACAAGGGAATTTATCCTAATACTTTTGGTCCCCTTGAAATGGGGGACTACGTAGAAAAAGTGCTGTAATTTCTAGACGGTTCAGCCGATATGGATGAACAAACCCTTAAATGAAAGCTGACAGTTTGCACTTTAACCTCACAGTCATTGTATCATTTCATTTTTTACTCCTGAATGAATTGACACTTTCCTAAACAAAGGGGCGACTATATTTTAGTTATCCAATTCCTATTCATCTTTAAAATAGAATTGACAGAGTATTGAGTAGATTGGTGACAAAGAAAATTACAATGAAATCTATTATTAAATCTATTATTAAATCTATAATTAAATCTATAATTAAAATCTATAATTAAATCTATAATTAAATCTATAATTAAATCTATAATTAAATCTATAATTAAATCTATAATTAATCTATAATTAAATCTATAATTAAATCTATTATGAAATCTATTATGAAATCTATTATGAAATCTATTATTAAATCTATTATTAAATCTATTATTAAATCTATTATTAATCTATTTGACCTTGTAACAGAGTAACATTAGAAGAAATCCAAGGGGTATGAATACTTTTGCAAGGCACTGTATCAAGGTAGGGATCTATGTTTGTTGTTGATGTTTGTGTGTACTCCCTGGGAGGTAGTGATCTATGTTTGTTGTTGTTGATGTTTGTGTGTACTCCCTGGGAGGTAGTGATCTATGTTTGTTGTTGTTGATGTTTGTGTCTACTCACTGGGAGGTACTGAGCTACGTTTGTTGTTGATGTTTGTGTGTACTCCCTGGGAGGTAGTGATCTATGTTTGTTGTTGTTGATGTTTGTGTGTACTCCCTGGGAGGTAGTGATCTATGTTTGTTGTTGTTGATGTTTGTGTGTACTCCCTGGGAGGTAGTGATCTATGTTTGTTGTTGTTGATGTTTGTGTGTACTCCCTGGGAGGTAGTGATCTATGTTTGTTGTTGTTGCTGTTTGTGTGTACTCCCTGGGAGGTAGTGATCTATGTTTGTTGTTGTTGATGTTTTGTGTGTACTCCCTGGGAGGTAATGATCTATGTTTGTTGTTGTTGATGTTTGTATGTACTCACTCGGAGGTAGTTGAGGGTGGAGTTTGACAGTCCACATCTGGTGATGTTCTTAGACAGCTGGTCTAACATCTGGGGGTCCTGGGCCTGTAGGGTTAGAGGTCAGGGGTTCGAGAGGTCAGGGGTTCGAGAGGTCAGGGGTTTCGAGAGGTCAGGGGTTCGAGAGGTCAGGGGTTCGAGAGGTCAGGGGTTCGAGAGGTCAGGGGTTCGAGAGGTCAGGGGTTCGAGAGGTCAGGGTTCGAGAGGTCAGGGGTTCGAGAGGTCAGGGGTTCGAGAGGTCAGGGGTTCGAGAGGTCAGGGGTTCGAGAGGTCGGACACCATGTATTGATCTGTCTACCATCGCTATTAGACAACAGGTGAATGTGTGTGTGTGTGTGTGTGTTTAACTCACGTGCATGGCCAGTATACTGCGTGGTATCAGTTCACGGTGCTGTCGGATGCTGAAGT
>NW_022262126.1:5000-17500 GCF_002021735.2 Oncorhynchus kisutch | reverse complement strand
CACTCTAGTGGTAGCATGAGACGGAGTCTACAACCAACACAAGTGGCTCAGGTAGTCCAGCTCATCCAGAATGGCACATCAATGCGAGCTGTGGCAAGAAGGTTTGCTGTGTCTGTCAGCGTAGTGTCCAGAGCATGGAGGTGCTACCAGGAGACAGGCCAGTACATCAGGAGACGTGGAGGAGGCCGTAGGAGGGCAACAACCCAGCAGCAGGACCGCTACCTCCACCTTTGTGCAAGGAGGAGCAGGAGGAGCACTGCCAGAGCCCTGCAAAATGACCTCCAGCAGGCCAAATATGTGCATGTGTCTGCTCAAACGGTCAGAAACAGACTCCATGAGGGTGGTATGAGGCCCAACGTCCACAGGGGGGGTTGGGCTACAGCCCAACACCGTGCAGGACGTTTGGCATTTGCCAGAGAACACCAAGATTGGCAAATTCGCCACTGGCGTCCTGTGATCTTCACAGATGAAAGCAGGTTCACACTGAGCACATGTGACAGACGTGACAGTCTGGAGACGCCATGGAGAACGTTCTGCTGCCTGCAACATCCTCTAGCATGACCGGTTTGGCGGTGGGTCAGTCATAGTGTGGTGTGGTATTTCTTTGGGGGGGCCGCACAGCCCTCCATGTGCTCGCCAGAGGTAGCCTGACTGCCATTAGGTACCGAGATGAGATCCTCAGACCCCTTGTGAGACCATATGCTGGTGCGGTTGGCCCTGGGTTCCTCCTAATGCAAGACAATGCTAGACCTCATGTGGCTGGAGTGTGTCAGCAGTTCCTGCAAGAGGAAGGCATTGATGCTATGGACTGGCCCGCCCGTTCCCCAGACCTGAATCCAATTGAGCACATCTGGGACATCATGTCTCGCTCCATCCACCAACGCCACGTTGCACCACAGACTGTCCAGGAGTTGACAGATGCTTTAGTCCAGGTCTGGGAGGAGATCCCTCAGGAGACCATCCGTCACCTCATCAGGAGCATGCCCAGGCATTGTAGGGAGGTCGTACAGGCACGTGGAGGCCACACACACTACTGAGCCTCATTTTTACTTGTTTTAAGGACATTACATAAAAGTTGGATCAGCCTGTAGTGTGGTTTTCCACTTTAATTTTGAGTGTGACTCCAAATCCAGACCTCCATGGGTTGATAAATTTGATTTCCATTGATAATTTTTGTGTGATTTTGTTGTCAGCACATTCAACTATGTAAAGAAAAAAGTATTTAATAAGAATATTTCATTCATTCCGATCTAGGATGTGTTATTTTAGTGTTCCCTTTATTTTTTTGAGCAGTGTATATCCACAGGTACACCTCCTATTGACTCAAATGATGTCAATTAGCCAATCAGAAGCTTCTAAAGCCATGGCATAATTTTCTGGAATTTTCGAAGCTGTTTAAAGGCACAGTCAACTTACTGTATGTAAACTTCTGACCCACTGGAATTGTGATACAGTGAATTATAGGTGAAATAATCTGTCTGTAAACATTTGTTGGAATAATGACTTGTGTCAAGCACAAAGTAGATGTCCTAACAGACTTGCCAAAACTATAGTTTGTGAACAAGAGATTTGTGGAGTGGTTGAAAAAAAACTGTTTTAATGACTCCAACCTGAGTGTATGTAAACCAGTTTTAATGACTCCAACCTGAGTGTATGTAAACCAGTTTTAATGACTCCAACCTGAGTGTATGTAAACCAATTTTAATGACTCCAACCTGAGTGTATGTAAACCAGTTTTAATGACTCCAACCTGAGTGTATGTAAACCAATTTTAATGACTCCATCCTGAGTGTATGTAAACCAGTTTGGATGTAGGTCTGTGATATCTAGACCAGAAACATCCAGACTAGAAACGGTCAGTCTTACCCTATTCCAGGCTCCAGGTATGAGGGGTGGTACATGGGGGTTGGGCTGCAGAGAGAGAACACACACTGTCAAGGAAACATCTAGATTAATACTTGTCTTTCTCCACGCAAAAATGTGAATTGTAACTGTTGCCTGTTATCTGTAAGAACCAGATGAGACAGTTAGCCTGGACATGTCAACACACAAACACACACACACACACACATCACCCTGAGATCTGGACGAGCTAGCAGGACTTCCTGTAATAATTCATCTCAGGGGAGGAGCTAACCGCTCACCCCGACTCAGAAAGACACACACACACACACACACACACACACACATCACCCTGAGATCTGGACGAGCTAGCAGGACTTCCTGTAACAATTCATCTCAGGGGAGGAGCTAACCGCTCACCCCGACTCAGAAAGACACACACACACACACACACACACACCACAAAATGACACACAGACTGCAACAACGTTTCAGGTGTGTATCCTACTGACCCCAGGTCTCTGTCCAGCATGGTGCCGGGGTGGAACGGGGGAAAGGAGCTGCCGTTGGGGGGCTCCTTCGGAGAGTACAGCTTGAATGACTTGGAGGAACAGCCTGAAAGACAGAGAGCATTACAACTGTAACGGCTGAATACAGAAAGACAGAGAGCATTACAACTGTAACGACTGAATACAGAGAGCATTACAACTGTAACGACTGAATACAGAGAGCATTACAACTGTAACGGCTGAATACAGAGAGCATTACAACTGTAACGACTGAATACAGAAAGACAGAGAGCATTACAACTGTAACGACTGAATACAGAGAGCATTACAACTGTAACGACTGAATACAGAGAGCATTACAACTGTAACGACTGAATACAGAAAGACAGAGAGCATTACAACTGTAACGACTGAATACAGAGAGCATTACAACTGTAACGACTGAATACAGAGAGCATTACAACTGTAACGACTGAATACAGAGAGCATTACAACTGTAACGACTGAATACAGAGAGCATTACAACTGTAACGACTGAATACAGAGAGCATTACAACTGTAACGGCTGAATACAGAGAGCATTACAACTGTAACGACTGAATACAGAGAGCATTACAACTGTAACGACTGAATACAGAAAGACAGAGAGCATTACAACTGTAACGGCTGAATACAGAGAGCATTACAACTGTAACGGCTGAATACTGAAAGACAGAAAGCATTACAACTGTAACGACTGAATACAGAGCCCACGTACAGAACACATAATTAGTTATTATAGTTCAAGTTAAAATGGTGTCACTTCTTGGGGCGAACAGACTACATCTGTTAACGACTTTACTTTCGGTGTTGTACACCGGCTTCAAAGGGGGATTTCACAGCTGTTTACATGGTACAATACGTCTCCACACGACACCTGCTTCATTTGTCACATGAACTGAAGCGAACTATTAGAATTCTATCAACCAGGAAATGGCAGAGCGACATCTGCATAGTGCATCTTTAAGTGATCAGTGTGTGTGTGGACGCTAGTAGGGACGACCAGTTCTGCCTTAGTTTCACTTGGCTGCACCCATTCACAGGTAAGCAGCCACACACACACACACACACACACACACACACACACACACACACACACACACACCACAGTTTTCCTAACATAAAGGTGCAGGACAACAATTTCCCGGGCCCAAACCAATAACTCTTGTACACACACGGCTCCTGCCCTGTATCCCCTCTCCCATCACAGCCACCCCTCCTTCTACGCCCCTAAACTGACCCCATACACATTCTACCCCTCCTCTCTCTATAACAACCATCTAGCCAGTCCTAACCCTCCACCTCTCTCTATCAAAACAACCATCTAGCCAGTCCTACCCCTCCTCCTCTCCATCACAACAACCATCTAGCCAGTCCTACCCCTCCTCTCTCTATCATAACAACCATCTAGCCAGTCCTACCCCTCCTCCTCTCTATCATAACAACCATCTAGCCAGTCCTACCCCTCCTCTCTCTATCATAACAACCATCTAGCCAGTCCTACCTCTCTCTATCATAACAACCATCTAGCCAGTCCTACCCCTCCTCCTCTCTCTATCATAACAACCATCTAGCCAGTCCTACCTCTCTCTATCATAACAACCATCTAGTCAGTCCTACCCCTCCTCCTCTCTCTATCATAACAACCATCTAGCCAGTCCTACCCCTCCTCTTTCCATCACAACAACCATCTAGCCAGTCCTACCCCTCCTCTTTCCATCATAACAACCATCTAGCCAGTCCTACCCCTCCTCTCTCTATCATAACAACCATCTAGCCAGTCCTACCTCTCTCTATCATAACAACCATCTAGCCAGTCCTACCCCTCCTCCTCTCTCTATCATAACAACCATCTAGCCAGTCCTACCTCTCTCTATCATAACAACCATCTAGTCAGTCCTACCCCTCCTCCTCTCTCTATCATAACAACCATCTAGCCAGTCCTACCCCTCCTCTTTCCATCACAACAACCATCTAGCCAGTCCTACCCCCTCCTCTTTCCATCACAACAACCATCTAGCCAGTCCTACCCCTCCTCTTTCCATCATAACAACCATCTAGCCAGTCCTACCCCTCCTCTTTCCATCACAACAACCATCTAGCCAGTCCTACCCCTCCTCTCTCTATCATAACAACCATCTAGCCAGTCCTACCCCTCCTCCTCTCTATCATAACAACCATCTAGTCAGTCCTACCCCTCCTCCTCCTCTCTATCATAACAACCATCTAGCCAGTACTACCCCTCCTCCTCTCTATCATAACAACCATCTAGCCAGTCCTACCCCTCCTCTCTATCATAACAACCATCTAGCCAGTACTACCCCTCCTCCTCTCTATCATAACAACCATCTAGCCAGTCCTACCCCTCCTCCTCTCTCTATCATAACAACCACCTAGCCAGTCCTACCCCTTCTCTCTCTATAACAACCATCTAGCCAGTCCTACCCCTTCTCTCTCTATAACAACCATCTAGCCAGTCCTACCCCTTCTCTCTATCATAACAACCATCTAGCCAGTCCTACCACTCCTCCTCTACATCACAACAACCATCTAGCCAGTCCTACCCCTCCTCCTCTCTATCATAACAACCATCTAGCCAGTCCTACCCCTCCTCCTCTCTATCAAAACAATCATCTAGCCAGTCCTACCCCTACTCTCTCTATCATAACAACCATCTAGTCAGTACTACCCCTCCTCCTCTCTATCAAAACAATCATCTAGCCAGTCCTACCCCTACTCTCTCTATCATAACAACCATCTAGCCAGTCCTACCCCTCCTCCTCTCTATCAAAACAATCATCTAGCCAGTCCTACCCCTACTCTCTCTATCATAACAACCATCGAGCTAGTCCTACCCCTCCTCTCTCTATAACAACCATCTAGCCAGTCCTACCCCTCCTCTCTCTATAACAACCATCTAGCCAGTCCTACCCCTCCTCTCTATCATAACAACCATCTAGTCAGTCCTACCCCTCCTCCTCTCTCTATCATAACAACCATCTAGCCAGTCCTACCCCTCCTCTCTCTATAACAACCATCTAGCCAGTCCTACCCCTCCTCTCTATCATAACAACCATCTAGTCAGTCCTACCCCTCCTCCTCTCTCTATCATAACAACCATCTAGCCAGTCCTACCACTCCTCCTCTCTATCATAACAACCATCTAGCCAGTCCTACCCCTCCTCCTCTCTATCATAACAACCATCTAGCCAGTCCTACCCCTTCTCTCTCTATAACAACCATCTAGCCAGTCCTACCCCTCCTCCTCTCTCTATCATAACAACCATCTAGCCAGTCCTACCCCTCCTCCTCTCTATCATAACAACCATCTAGCCAGTCCTACCCCTCCTCCTCTCTCTATAACAACCATCTAGCCAGTCCTACCCCTCCTCTCTCTATAACAACCATCTAGCCAGTCCTACCCCTCCTCCTCTCTATCATAACAACCATCTAGCCAGTCCTACCCATCCTCTCTCTATAACAACCATCTAGCCAGTCCTACCCCTCCTCCTCTCTATCATAACAACCATCTAGCCAGTCCTACCCCTCCTCCTCTCCATCACAACAACCATCTAGCCAGTCCTACCCCTCCTCCTCTCTATCATAACAACCATCTAGCCAGTCCTACCCCTCCTCCTCTCTATCATAACAACCATCTAGCCAGTCCTACCCCTCCTCCTACTCTCTATCATAACAACCATCTAGCCAGTCCTACTCCTCCACCTCTCTATCATAACAACCATCTAGCCAGTCCTACTCCTCCTCTCTCTATCATAACAACCATCTAGCCAGTCCTACCCATCCTCTCTCTATAACAACCATCTAGCCAGTCCTACCCCTCCTCCTCTCTATCATAACAACCATCTAGCCAGTCCTACCCCTCCTCCTCTCTCTATCATAACAACCATCTAGCCAGTCCTACCCATCCTCTCTCTATAACAACCATCTAGCCAGTCCTACCCCTCCTCCTCTCTATCATAACAATTATCTAGCCAGTCCTACCCCTCCTCCTACTCTCTATCATAACAACCATCTAGCCAGTACTACCCCTCCTACTCTCTATCATAACAACCATCTAGCCACGCTGCCTGACCCTGGACCAGAGGTCACACACACAGCCACGCTGCCTGACCCTGGACCAGAGGTCACTCCCACAGCCTGACCCTGGACCAGAGGTCACACACTCAGCCTGACCCTGGACCAGAGGTCACACACTCAGCCTGACCCTGGACCAGAGGTCACACACACACAGCCACGCTGCCTGACCCTGGACCAGAGCTCACTCCCACAGCCTGACCCTGGACCAGAGGTCACACATACAGCCTGACCCTGGACCAGAGGTCACTCCCACAGCCTGACCCTGGACCAGAGGTCACACACACAGCCTGACCCTGGACCAGAGGTCACACACACAGCCACGCTGCCTGACCCTGGACCAGAGGTCACTGCCACAGCCACGCTGCCCGACCCTGGACCAGAGGTCACACACACACAGCCTGACCCTGGACCAGAAGTCACTCACACAGCCTGACCCTGGACCAGAGGTCATGACCTGTACTGTCTGATAGAAACTCTCCTCATTGTTGATGTCTTCTGCCTCAGCTCACTGTGTGTGTGTGGCCCTACCCATTGACCCACCTCATCTCACATAGCCTATACAGCAGACTATCTAATAATAATAATAACAACAATGCCATTTAGCAGATGCTTTAATCCAACAACACTTATGTGACTGATGATGATGAGACTGATTCCTTGGTGATGTTGTGTTCATAGACCTATAGTGTGAATATTAACACCATCATCTCTCCTCCGAGGCTACAATCTCCGAGGCTACATCACAGTCAGAGTGCAGTAGAACTCACACGTGTCCCAAAGCTGTCCCCTACACGTGTCCCAAAGCTGTCCCTTACACGTGTCCCAAAGCTTTCCCTTACACGTGTCCCAAAGCTGGCCCCTACACGTGTCCCAAAGCTGTCCCTTACACGTGTCCCAAAGCTGTCCCTTACACGTGTCCCAAAGCTGTCCCTGACACGTGTCCCAAAGCTGTCCCTGACACGTGTCCCAAAGCTGTCCCTGACACGTGTCCCAAAGCTGTCCCTTACACGGGTCACAAAGCTGTCCCTTACACATGTCCCTTACACATGTCCCAAAGTTGGCCCCTACATGTGTCCCAAAGCTGTCCCTGACACATGTCCCAAAGCTGTCCCTTACACGTGTCAGAATAATGTTTTGGGCCCATTGTTTTGTCAAATAAACCTGGGTCAATGGAAAACTACTGTCATGGAAACTTGACAGTTGCCATGACGATGACAAGGGAAGGAGTGTATGTGGGTGATTTTTGCTTTGTCTTAACCACACTGTACCCTCTGACTGAAGTCCCACACACACACCTCCCTGACATCAACAGAACACAATCACACACCGACACACACACACACACACTCAACAGGACAGAGTAGCATGCCTATTCAGAACATCCTCCATCAATCTACCTGTCAAAGCCACAGCCGGCAGGGTGGTGGCAACACAATGGTAGTGAACTCCCTCGACCTCATCACTCACACACACACACAGGAAGTAGCACCTCTGTCGTAAAGGGTTGGTCTCATAAAACATTTATCAGAGACACACACACCTATCATGACTCTATACAGTCACTGTGCTGAGCGAGGAACACAAAGTGTCTCAGACACACAGACAGTAAAATCTGGATCTTCCAGGGACAGACACACACTTGCATAGACTAGACCCAGAGACCGACAGGAGAGCGTAATCATGACTGCCAAAACACCATCTCACTCAAATCAAAGTATCAAAACTGGGTGTAGCCTGACTGTTTATTATGGAACTAGGGCTGGTCGATACATTCTGATTCATGAAATGGATATATGTGTTTTAGCGCGATGTTACAAATGTCTGTATTGCAAGAATCAATCTTCTATTTTTTTGATGAGGGATTTTCTGTTTGGTCTCGTCTCCTTCCCTCCTCCTGTACTGACACCAAGCCCCTCCTCCTCCTCCTGTGCTGTGACAACAAGCCCCTCCCCCTCCTCCTGTACTGTGACACCAAGCTCCTCCTCCTCCTCCTGTGCTGTGACAACAAGCCCCTCCCCCTCCTCCTGTGCTGTGACAACAAGCCCCTCCCCCTCCTCCTGTGCTGTGACAACAAGCCCCTCCCCCTCCGCTGTGACACCAAGCCCCCCCCTCCTCCTGTACTGACACCAAGCCCCCCCTCCTCCTGTACTGACACCAAGCCCCCCCTCCTCCTGTACTGTGACACCAAGCCCCTCCTCCTCCTGTACTGACACCAAGCCCCTCCTCCTCCTGTACTGTGTACACTGAGTATCTTCCCACCCACACACAGACACCAAGCCCCTCCCCCTGCCACTCACAACAACAAAGAGGAAAGATCCCTCCTTCCTCTCTGACAACAAGCAGTTTCAACTCTCTACTTTCATTTGAGGTTTGGTCCAACAGAATGGGTGAGATGGAGAGAGAGACGTTATTTTACTGTAATAGAGGAGTTAACCTTTCTAACTTTGACCCTTTATATGTCTCAACTCCCACCGTGTAGAGCAGACCCTCCTAAAACAGGAGAATCAATCAACATGTATCTCAGATTCTGTCACGTGGCATTGTGGTACCACGTACCGCTAGCAGCATTTAAGCCACATGCTGTTATGTGCTAGCTGTCTAGTCCAGTGGTTCCCATCTGGGGATACTAGGACCCCTGGGGGTACCTGGCCTATCCACAGGGGGAGCTTGAGAAGACTGATGAGATCACAGGCAGACTGGTGAAAGGTACATGAGTGGTAGTCCGGGCAGAGCAACATTCAGTTGGTGGTACAGTAACCGTAAAAGGTTGGGAGCACTGGTCTAGTCGTATAAATGTGCAATGGGCATAAAAAAAACATTATATAAGGATTTGGCAACTTGTTCTCATTCTGAGAAATAAGCATCTTCTTATCCAGGAAGCCACTTGACTTCAACATCTTAACAAAATGAACAGGCTGTTGTTCCAACAGATGGAGACGGACAGGGGGGTGTATTCATAACAGTTCAACTGTTACACCTTGTTAGCAAGCAGTTTTTTATTTATTTAACTAGGCAAGTCAGTTAAGAACAAATTCTTATTTACAATGACGGCCCACCCCACCCAAACCCAGACGACGCCGGGCCAATTGTGCGCTGCCCTATGAAGCCTGGAATCGAACCAGAGTCTGTAGTGACGCCTCTAGCACCGAGATGCAGTGCCTTAGACCGCTGCGCTCCTCGGGAGCTAAATATAAATATTAGCTGGCTACTCACTAGCACCTGGGCGTGTGCTTGAGAGATTATTTATGAGTTCATTTTCTATACTGCCTGCTACCAGAAGTTGCCCATTATTAGTGCACGGAGCTGGTTACATTTGTAACAAAAAGGGGATTTTCATAGACAGACTTGAAAGCCAGGGAGTATTGCAAAAAATGTAATTTTTAGTAGTTCTTATGGTTGTGGAAGGCTTATATTTAACCAAGGAAACATTTTACAAGCCCTGAATTCATTAGATTATTGCTGACTGTTTAAAATGCAGTGTATTGGCCTTTATTTGCACAACAACTCTTGTTCAGAGAAAACGTTAAAAAAAATATATAGATATCGGCCATAAGTATATAAAAAAATATATGGTTTTCAGGCCATATCCCAACTCTGTGGAATGCCAATAACCCTATGATAATAGCTGCATCACAACAAAATTAATGGATACATTAATTAATTAATATTATTTCCATTACAAGCTAAAAGACTACAGTACAAACCCATTAGCTCTGATCCTTCACTTTGTGTGTGTGTATAAAGAACCATTAGCTCCGTTCCTTTGCATGGTGGTAAACGATGGGTCAGTCCAAATCAAATCAGCAACAAGCCACACTTCCTCTGCTGCAAATTACCCTCTTCACAACAACAACACACACACACACACAGGGGGGGAGAGAGAGGGGCAACTTCCTGTCTTTGAGATGTGATAGTGGTGGTAATCTGATTTCCCTGACTGTAAATCTGACCTGTCATCAGATCAGGGAGCCAAACACAACATTCTCAGAGGAATTCCATTCGAGAATTCACGATTACAACTAAAGCCTAAACATTCACGAATATATAATAAATAAATGCCATTCTAGTTTCTAAAACCATCATTTCACAAACTACAAAGCCTCTAGCCTACTATGGCTACATTCGAAGTTAATATCTGGAGTATTTCTAATTGGATAACAAATTAAATAGCTAGCTAGATTGTTTACAAGAAAGCGTGTACTACAGTAGTAGTCAGCTACAAGTATAAGGACAGTAGTGTTTGTCAACAAAGTGACAAGCATCAGCTGTGGCTACATGAGAAGTCAGCTAGCTCCAAGCTAACTGGCTAGCTACAATGTTACATGTAGTTAGCATTACAAGCTAGCTACATCCGAACGCCGGGGGTTCACATATTGTTGCAAAATGCATCGATTGGGTAGCTGCATTTGATGATAAATTGGCGTAACTGCAACAGTAGCAAACGGTGAGAGGACATCTTCAATAAACACAAAGCCATACAAAATCGCTGACTACACACAACAGCGACGTAGCAGGCCCAACACACAGCTAACGCTCAACTAGCCGCCTCCAGTTACCTTCTCTGGCAGATGGCTAGCTAACGTGCTAACCAGTTAACATTTAGAATTGTTATAGCAAAAATGTAAAAAGATACGCGCAAACTATAACCATGCACATACATTGCAGAAATGTGTATTTTCTTTTTGAATAAAACGTTAGAAATGATTATAATAGAAATAGACGTTTGCGTTTGACCAATGTAACCCTTTACCTGCAAGAGAAGTCCCAACCAAAGAATGATGTTTACAGAACTGGGCGAGTAGCTACCGTATAGCACGCTCCTTGCGTAAAACGCTACGGTGGCTGACTGGTTCGTCGTAACGTAGTACGTACCACGTTTTAGAATAAACCAACAAATATTATAACGGGAATACTGGACCAGAAAATACGGACAATGAGAAATAGGTTATTTTATCATGAGGCCTTATCGGTGGACACAAGCCTGCAGTCGATTTTACGTACAGACCCAGATAAGTCCTTTGTTCGTGGGCAAACATGAACAATAGGCTTTTGGCCCTCCCTCCTCCTCCTTCTCTCTCTCTCTCAAGCGCTCACTCGCTGCTGCTCTCCTCCAGTCCAGTCACCCGCTCTCTCTCTCTCTCTCTCTCTCTCTCTTTAGAATGAAAAGATCCGGTAGAACGAGAGAACACCGCCCGCCACCCTCCTTACTCTCGTACCCTATCCAGTCTCCCTTCCCCCTCTGTCCTTCTACAACACAGCGCATAGGTTGTTGGCTACGCATTGTTTTCTGTACCATCGCTGAGCTCTCTCAATCGCCATAACTGACATGTATGGAAATTGAACCTAATCCTCAGAGAGAAAACCTTCTGCGACAGAACCGAACAGAGACGTGTGTTAGGCTAATTATGGTCGGACAATAATGGAATAGTGCGATGATGGGCGAAATTAGATTTGTTGTCATGAATTAAAGGCAAAGAAATCGTCATCACTAGTTTAAATATTGGTATTGAATTCATTGACACGGTCTACTCTAGATCAATCGGTTTTTTTTGGGGGGGGGGGGACAAATTGACTGTCCCAATTGAAACAGGAGATCATACTACACACGTCTGGGGAGTTTAATGACTCCCCCAAAAATAATGTTTTTATAAATTACATCTTGAAACCACTAACAACTAGTGTTCAATATAAACTTTTGTGAAAGATATCGGCAAATAATGTGTACACATGTGTAGACTATGTGATAAACTCATAGATAGGCCTATTATGTCATTGCCAATGGATTTACGTACAGAATAATACAAAATGCTCTGAGACCATGTTCTAGTGCCCATATAAACCTTTTCCATAAAAGCAACAATAAGACGTACATACACAATCCCTAAGAGGTTTACAGCTCAACTTGTAGGTGGTGAAAGCCTTTAAAACAGTGCTGTGTGTGGTCTACTTACAAGCAATATAGTATTCACATGCACGTTCACACACAGCCTTTTTGCTTGCCACCTCAACAGT
>NW_022262126.1:0-2500 GCF_002021735.2 Oncorhynchus kisutch | reverse complement strand
TCTGATATCTCCTATCCCCAGACTGGTGCAGCAGAGGGGCATTTGTGTGTGTATTACTCCTCCACTCCCCTGTCAACAGGAAGCTAAAAACGACACACACGCCTGTCAACGTTCTGATAACAACCGTCTCCCTCTCCCTGCCCACCCTCGGAGTAGCACCAACTCTCAGTTTTATATTACTCATCAAATGGTTAAAGTTTGGATTGGAGGAGAAATAACTGATCCTAGAACTGTGCCTAAGGGTGAGTGGAGATCATTGGCCAATCCCTGCCCTAGTTGCTTTATTGAAGGTCAGTTTTATATTCTCTGTCAATTGGTTAAGGTTAAGCTCGGAGGAGAGGAAGCTGATCCTAGATCTGTGCCTATGGTAATGACCACCCAGAGGCCCACCAGTGTTTAGGCGGGGATGTTAAAATATTTATTTTGTTAGACCTATATTCTTTCAGTAATATACAAAAATAGAGCTACCTACATCTACAGTTGAAGACGGAAGTTTACATACACTTAGGTTGGAGTGTTTTCAACCACTTCTTGTTAACAAAATTATAGTTTTGGCAAGTCAGTTAAGACATCTACTTTGTGCATGACACAAGTCATTTTTCCAACAATTGTTTACAGACAGATTATTTCACTTAATATTCACTGTATCACAATTCCAGTGGGTCAGAAGTTCACATACACTAAATGACTGTTGCCTTTAAACAGCTTGGAACATTCCAGAAGAAAATAATGTCATGGCTTTAGAATCTTCTGATAGGCTAATTGACATCATTTGAGTCAATTGGAGGTGTACCAGTGGATGTATTTCAAGGCCTACCTTCAAACTCAGTGCCTCTTGCTTGACATCAGGGGAAAATCTAAAGAAATCAGCCAAGACCTCAGAAAAAAAAATTGTAGACCTCCACAAGTCTGGTTCATCCTTGGGAGCAATTCCAAACGCCTGAATGGTACCACGTTCATCTGTACAAACAATAGTGCGCAAGTATAAACACCATGTGACCACGCAGCCGTCATACGGCTCAGGAAGGAGACGCATTCTGTCTCCTAGAGATGAACGTACTTTGGTGCAAAAGTGCAAATCAATCCAGAACAACAGCAAAGGACCTTGTGAAGATGCTGGAGGAAACAGGTACAAAAGTATCTATATCCACAGTTAAAACGAGTCCTATATCGACATAACCTGAAAGCCGCTCAGCAAGGAAGAGGCCACTACTCCAAAAACCGTCATAAAAAAAGCCAGACTACAGTTTGCAACTGCACATGGGGACAAAGATGGGACTTTTTGGAGAAATGACTATGGTCTGGTCTGAATCAAAAATAGAAATGTTTGGCTTGCAAGCCGAAGAACCCCATCTCAATCGTAAAGCCCGGGGGTGGCAGCATCATGTTGTGGGGTGCTTTGCTGCAGGAGGGGCTGGTGCACTTCACAAAATAGATGGCTTCATGAGAGGGAAATTATGTGAAGCACATCTCAAGACATCAGTCATGTTCAAACTTGGTCATAATTGGTCTTCCAAATGGACAATGACCCCAAGCATACTTCCAAAGTTGTGGCAAAAATGCTCTTAAGGACAAGTCAAGGTATGGAGTGCCGTCACAAAGCCCTGACCTCAATTACCTTGGACTTAACTTCCGGCGCGACAGAAGATGGCCGCCCTCGCTTCGCGTTCCTAGGAAACTATGCAGTTTTTGTTTTTTACGGTTATTTCTTACATTAGTACCCCAGGTCATCTTAGGTTTCATTACATTACAGTCGAGAAGAACTACTGAATATAAGATCAGCGTCAACTCACCATCAGTACGACCAAGATATATGTTTTTCGCGACGCGGATCCTGTTGTTCGCCTTACAAACAGGAAACGGAGTGGATTCCATGCAGCGACCCAAAAAAACGACTCCGAAAGAGAGGAAACGAGCGGTCTTCTGGTCAGACTCCGGAGACGGGCACACCGTGCACCACTCCCTAGCATTCTTCTTGCCAAGGTCCAGTTCTCTTGACAACAAGTGATGAAATTCGAGCAAGGGTAGCATTCCAGAGGGACATCAGAGACTGTAACGTTCTCTGCTTCACGGGAAACATGGCTCACCGGAGAGACGCTATCCGAAGCGGGTGCAGCCACACGGGTTTCTCCACGCATGCGCCGACAGAAACAAACATCTTTCTGGTAAGAAGAGGGGCGGGGGTGTATGCCTTATGGCCAACGTGACATGGTGTGATGAAAGAAACATACAGGAACTCAAATCTTCTGGTCACCCGACTTAGAATTCCTCACAATCAAATGTAGACCGCATTATCTACCAAGAGAATTCTCTTCGATTATAATCACAGCCGTATATCCCCCCCCAAGCAGACACATCGATGGCTCTGAACGAACTTTATTTAATCTCTGCAAACTGGGAAACGATTTTCCGTGAGGCTGCATTCATTGTAGCTGGGATTTAACAAGGCTAATCTGAAAAAAGAACTCCCTAAATTTGATCAGCATATCGATTGCGCAAC
>NW_022262125.1:77500-100938 GCF_002021735.2 Oncorhynchus kisutch | reverse complement strand
CCGTGCACCTGGTGATTGAAAACGTGCATCTGGTAACCCAAAAATTCAAATATGGTCCTAAATGCATTTAAGGTCATTCTGATATTAATGCCCGCTATGGAACACCCTACTACGGCCCTCTCTCTGTGGGGGCCCTGAGTGCATTATGGACTGTTTGAAATTTCACGATGGATACTGATTGCTATACAAGCGGTAACCCAAAAACACAAATATGGTCATAAATGCATTTAACGGTCATTCTGATTTTAATGCCCGCTATAGGAGCACCCTACTACGGCCCTCTTTCACTCAGGGCCGTCCTGGGTGCTTTATGGACTGTTTGACAAGTGCTGGAGGAGGAAATAGAGCCGTGCACCTGGTGATTGAAACCGTGCATCTGGTAACCCAAAAACACAAATATGGTCATAAATGCATTTAACGGTCATTCTGATTTTAATGCCCGCTATAGGAGCACCCTACTACGGCCCTCTTTCACTCAGGGCCGTCCTGGGTGCTTTATGGACTGTTTGACAAGTGCTGGAGGAGGAAATAGAGCCGTGCACCTGGTGATTGAAACCGTGCATCTGGTAACCCAAAAACACAAATATGGTCATAAATGCATTTAACGGTCATTCTGATTTTAATGCCCGCTATAGGAGCACCCTACTACGGCCCTCTTTCACTCAGGGCCGTCCTGGGTGCTTTATGGACTGTTTGACAAGTGCTGGAGGAGGAAATAGAGCCGTGCACCTGGTGATTGAAACCGTGCACCTGGTGATTGAAAACGTGCATCTGGTAACCCAAAAATTCAAATATGGTCCTAAATGCATTTAAGGGTCATTCTGATATTAATGCCCGCTATGGAAACACCCTACTACGGCCCTCTCTCTGTCGGGGGCGACTGAGTGCATTATGGACACTTTGAAATTCACGATGGATACTGATTGCTATACAAGCGGTAACCAAAAACACAAATATGGTCATAAATGCATTTAACGGTCATTCTGATTTTAATGCCCGCTATAGGAGCACCCTACTACGGCCCTCTTTCACTCAGGGCCGTCCTGGGTGCTTTATGGACTGTTTGACAAGTGCTGGAGGAGGAAATAGAGCCGTGCACCTGGTGATTGAAACCGTGCACCTGGTGATTGAAAACGTGCATCTGGTAACCCAAAAATTCAAATATGGTCCTAAATGCATTTAAGGGTCATTCTGATATTAATGCCCGCTATGGAAACACCCTACTACGGCCCTCTCTCTGTCGGGGGCGACCTGAGTGCATTATGGACACTTTGAAATTTCACGATGGATACTGATTGCTATACAAGCGGTAACCCAAAAACACAAATATGGTCATAAATGCATTTAACGGTCATTCTGATTTTAATGCCCGCTATAGGAGCACCCTACTACGGCCCTCTTTCACTCAGGGCCGTCCTGGGTGCTTTATGGACTGTTTGACAAGTGCTGGAGGAGGAAATAGAGCCGTGCACCTGGTGATTGAAACCGTGCATCTGGTAACCCAAAAACACAAATATGGTCATAAATGCATTTAACGGTCATTCTGATTTTAATGCCCGCTATAGGAGCACCCTACTACGGCCCTCTTTCACTCAGGGCCGTCCTGGGTGCTTTATGGACTGTTTGACAAGTGCTGGAGGAGGAAATAGAGCCGTGCACCTGGTGATTGAAACCGTGCACCTGGTGATTGAAAACGTGCATCTGGTAACCCAAAAATTCAAATATGGTCCTAAATGCATTTAAGGGTCATTCTGATATTAATGCCCGCTATGGAAACACCCTACTACGGCCCTCTCTCTGTCGGGGCGACCTGAGTGCATTATGGACACTTTGAAATTTCACGATGGATACTGATTGCTATACAAGCGGTAACCCAAAAACACAAATATGGTCATAAATGCATTTAACGGTCATTCTGATTTTAATGCCCGCTATAGGAGCACCCTACTACGGCCCTCTTTCACTCAGGGCCGTCCTGGGTGCTTTATGGACTGTTTGACAAGTGCTGGAGGAGGAAATAGAGCCGTGCACCTGGTGATTGAAACCGTGCATCTGGTAACCCAAAAACACAAATATGGTCATAAATGCATTTAACGGTCATTCTGATTTTAATGCCCGCTATAGGAGCACCCTACTACGGCCCTCTTTCACTCAGGGCCGTCCTGGGTGCTTTATGGACTGTTTGACAAGTGCTGGAGGAGGAAATAGAGCCGTGCACCTGGTGATTGAAACCGTGCATCTGGTAACCCAAAAACACAAATATGGTCATAAATGCATTTAACGGTCATTCTGATTTTAATGCCCGCTATAGGAGCACCCTACTACGGCCCTCTTTCACTCAGGGCCGTCCTGGGTGCTTTATGGACTGTTTGACAAGTGCTGGAGGAGGAAATAGAGCCGTGCACCTGGTGATTGAAACCGTGCACCTGGTGATTGAAAACGTGCATCTGGTAACCCAAAAATTCAAATATGGTCCTAAATGCATTTAAGGGTCATTCTGATATTAATGCCCGCTATGGAAACACCCTACTACGGCCCTCTCTCTGTCGGGGGCGACCTGAGTGCATTATGGACACTTTGAAATTTCACGATGGATACTGATTGCTATACAAGCGGTAACCCAAAAACACAAATATGGTCATAAATGCATTTAACGGTCATTCTGATTTTAATGCCCGCTATAGGAGCACCCTACTACGGCCCTCTTTCACTCAGGGCCGTCCTGGGTGCTTTATGGACTGTTTGACAAGTGCTGGAGGAGGAAATAGAGCCGTGCACCTGGTGATTGAAACCGTGCATCTGGTAACCCAAAAACACAAATATGGTCATAAATGCATTTAACGGTCATTCTGATTTTAATGCCCGCTATAGGAGCACCCTACTACGGCCCTCTTTCACTCAGGGCCGTCCTGGGTGCTTTATGGACTGTTTGACAAGTGCTGGAGGAGGAAATAGAGCCGTGCACCTGGTGATTGAAACCGTGCACCTGGTGATTGAAAACGTGCATCTGGTAACCCAAAAATTCAAATATGGTCCTAAATGCATTTAAGGGTCATTCTGATATTAATGCCCGCTATGGAAACACCCTACTACGGCCCTCTCTCTGTCGGGGGCGACCTGAGTGCATTATGGACACTTTGAAATTTCACGATGGATACTGATTGCTATACAAGCGGTAACCCAAAAACACAAATATGGTCATAAATGCATTTAACGGTCATTCTGATTTTAATGCCCGCTATAGGAGCACCCTACTACGGCCCTCTTTCACTCAGGGCCGTCCTGGGTGCTTTATGGACTGTTTGACAAGTGCTGGAGGAGGAAATAGAGCCGTGCACCTGGTGATTGAAACCGTGCATCTGGTAACCCAAAAACACAAATATGGTCATAAATGCATTTAACGGTCATTCTGATTTTAATGCCCGCTATAGGAGCACCCTACTACGGCCCTCTTTCACTCAGGGCCGTCCTGGGTGCTTTATGGACTGTTTGACAAGTGCTGGAGGAGGAAATAGAGCCGTGCACCTGGTGATTGAAACCGTGCATCTGGTAACCCAAAAACACAAATATGGTCATAAATGCATTTAACGGTCATTCTGATTTTAATGCCCGCTATAGGAGCACCCTACTACGGCCCTCTTTCACTCAGGGCCGTCCTGGGTGCTTTATGGACTGTTTGACAAGTGCTGGAGGAGGAAATAGAGCCGTGCACCTGGTGATTGAAACCGTGCACCTGGTGATTGAAAACGTGCATCTGGTAACCCAAAAATTCAAATATGGTCCTAAATGCATTTAAGGGTCATTCTGATATTAATGCCCGCTATGGAAACACCCTACTACGGCCCTCTCTCTGTCGGGGGCGACCTGAGTGCATTATGGACACTTTGAAATTTCACGATGGATACTGATTGCTATACAAGCGGTAACCCAAAAACACAAATATGGTCATAAATGCATTTAACGGTCATTCTGATTTTAATGCCCGCTATAGGAGCACCCTACTACGGCCCTCTTTCACTCAGGGCCGTCCTGGGTGCTTTATGGACTGTTTGACAAGTGCTGGAGGAGGAAATAGAGCCGTGCACCTGGTGATTGAAACCGTGCATCTGGTAACCCAAAAACACAAATATGGTCATAAATGCATTTAACGGTCATTCTGATTTTAATGCCCGCTATAGGAGCACCCTACTACGGCCCTCTTTCACTCAGGGCCGTCCTGGGTGCTTTATGGACTGTTTGACAAGTGCTGGAGGAGGAAATAGAGCCGTGCACCTGGTGATTGAAACCGTGCACCTGGTGATTGAAAACGTGCATCTGGTAACCCAAAAATTCAAATATGGTCCTAAATGCATTTAAGGGTCATTCTGATATTAATGCCCGCTATGGAAACACCCTACTACGGCCCTCTCTCTGTCGGGGGCGACCTGAGTGCATTATGGACACTTTGAAATTTCACGATGGATACTGATTGCTATACAAGCGGTAACCCAAAAACACAAATATGGTCATAAATGCATTTAACGGTCATTCTGATTTTAATGCCCGCTATAGGAGCACCCTACTACGGCCCTCTTTCACTCAGGGCCGTCCTGGGTGCTTTATGGACTGTTTGACAAGTGCTGGAGGAGGAAATAGAGCCGTGCACCTGGTGATTGAAACCGTGCATCTGGTAACCCAAAAACACAAATATGGTCATAAATGCATTTAACGGTCATTCTGATTTTAATGCCCGCTATAGGAGCACCCTACTACGGCCCTCTTTCACTCAGGGCCGTCCTGGGTGCTTTATGGACTGTTTGACAAGTGCTGGAGGAGGAAATAGAGCCGTGCACCTGGTGATTGAAACCGTGCATCTGGTAACCCAAAAACACAAATATGGTCATAAATGCATTTAACGGTCATTCTGATTTTAATGCCCGCTATAGGAGCACCCTACTACGGCCCTCTTTCACTCAGGGCCGTCCTGGGTGCTTTATGGACTGTTTGACAAGTGCTGGAGGAGGAAATAGAGCCGTGCACCTGGTGATTGAAACCGTGCACCTGGTGATTGAAAACGTGCATCTGGTAACCCAAAAATTCAAATATGGTCCTAAATGCATTTAAGGGTCATTCTGATATTAATGCCCGCTATGGAAACACCCTACTACGGCCCTCTCTCTGTCGGGGGCGACCTGAGTGCATTATGGACACTTTGAAATTTCACGATGGATACTGATTGCTATACAAGCGGTAACCCAAAAACACAAATATGGTCATAAATGCATTTAACGGTCATTCTGATTTTAATGCCCGCTATAGGAGCACCCTACTACGGCCCTCTTTCACTCAGGGCCGTCCTGGGTGCTTTATGGACTGTTTGACAAGTGCTGGAGGAGGAAATAGAGCCGTGCACCTGGTGATTGAAACCGTGCATCTGGTAACCCAAAAACACAAATATGGTCATAAATGCATTTAACGGTCATTCTGATTTTAATGCCCGCTATAGGAGCACCCTACTACGGCCCTCTTTCACTCAGGGCCGTCCTGGGTGCTTTATGGACTGTTTGACAAGTGCTGGAGGAGGAAATAGAGCCGTGCACCTGGTGATTGAAACCGTGCATCTGGTAACCCAAAAACACAAATATGGTCATAAATGCATTTAACGGTCATTCTGATTTTAATGCCCGCTATAGGAGCACCCTACTACGGCCCTCTTTCACTCAGGGCCGTCCTGGGTGCTTTATGGACTGTTTGACAAGTGCTGGAGGAGGAAATAGAGCCGTGCACCTGGTGATTGAAACCGTGCACCTGGTGATTGAAAACGTGCATCTGGTAACCCAAAAATTCAAATATGGTCCTAAATGCATTTAAGGGTCATTCTGATATTAATGCCCGCTATGGAAACACCCTACTACGGCCCTCTCTCTGTCGGGGGCGACCTGAGTGCATTATGGACACTTTGAAATTTCACGATGGATACTGATTGCTATACAAGCGGTAACCCAAAAACACAAATATGGTCATAAATGCATTTAACGGTCATTCTGATTTTAATGCCCGCTATAGGAGCACCCTACTACGGCCCTCTTTCACTCAGGGCCGTCCTGGGTGCTTTATGGACTGTTTGACAAGTGCTGGAGGAGGAAATAGAGCCGTGCACCTGGTGATTGAAACCGTGCATCTGGTAACCCAAAAACACAAATATGGTCATAAATGCATTTAACGGTCATTCTGATTTTAATGCCCGCTATAGGAGCACCCTACTACGGCCCTCTTTCACTCAGGGCCGTCCTGGGTGCTTTATGGACTGTTTGACAAGTGCTGGAGGAGGAAATAGAGCCGTGCACCTGGTGATTGAAACCGTGCACCTGGTGATTGAAAACGTGCATCTGGTAACCCAAAAATTCAAATATGGTCCTAAATGCATTTAAGGGTCATTCTGATATTAATGCCCGCTATGGAAACACCCTACTACGGCCCTCTCTCTGTCGGGGGCGACCTGAGTGCATTATGGACACTTTGAAATTTCACGATGGATACTGATTGCTATACAAGCGGTAACCCAAAAACACAAATATGGTCATAAATGCATTTAACGGTCATTCTGATTTTAATGCCCGCTATAGGAGCACCCTACTACGGCCCTCTTTCACTCAGGGCCGTCCTGGGTGCTTTATGGACTGTTTGACAAGTGCTGGAGGAGGAAATAGAGCCGTGCACCTGGTGATTGAAACCGTGCATCTGGTAACCCAAAAACACAAATATGGTCATAAATGCATTTAACGGTCATTCTGATTTTAATGCCCGCTATAGGAGCACCCTACTACGGCCCTCTTTCACTCAGGGCCGTCCTGGGTGCTTTATGGACTGTTTGACAAGTGCTGGAGGAGGAAATAGAGCCGTGCACCTGGTGATTGAAACCGTGCACCTGGTGATTGAAAACGTGCATCTGGTAACCCAAAAATTCAAATATGGTCCTAAATGCATTTAAGGGTCATTCTGATATTAATGCCCGCTATGGAAACACCCTACTACGGCCCTCTCTCTGTCGGGGGCGACCTGAGTGCATTATGGACACTTTGAAATTTCACGATGGATACTGATTGCTATACAAGCGGTAACCCAAAAACACAAATATGGTCATAAATGCATTTAACGGTCATTCTGATTTTAATGCCCGCTATAGGAGCACCCTACTACGGCCCTCTTTCACTCAGGGCCGTCCTGGGTGCTTTATGGACTGTTTGACAAGTGCTGGAGGAGGAAATAGAGCCGTGCACCTGGTGATTGAAACCGTGCATCTGGTAACCCAAAAACACAAATATGGTCATAAATGCATTTAACGGTCATTCTGATTTTAATGCCCGCTATAGGAGCACCCTACTACGGCCCTCTTTCACTCAGGGCCGTCCTGGGTGCTTTATGGACTGTTTGACAAGTGCTGGAGGAGGAAATAGAGCCGTGCACCTGGTGATTGAAACCGTGCACCTGGTGATTGAAAACGTGCATCTGGTAACCCAAAAATTCAAATATGGTCCTAAATGCATTTAAGGGTCATTCTGATATTAATGCCCGCTATGGAAACACCCTACTACGGCCCTCTCTCTGTCGGGGGCGACCTGAGTGCATTATGGACACTTTGAAATTTCACGATGGATACTGATTGCTATACAAGCGGTAACCCAAAAACACAAATATGGTCATAAATGCATTTAACGGTCATTCTGATTTTAATGCCCGCTATAGGAGCACCCTACTACGGCCCTCTTTCACTCAGGGCCGTCCTGGGTGCTTTATGGACTGTTTGACAAGTGCTGGAGGAGGAAATAGAGCCGTGCACCTGGTGATTGAAACCGTGCACCTGGTGATTGAAAACGTGCATCTGGTAACCCAAAAACACAAATATGGTCATAAATGCATTTAACGGTCATTCTGATTTTAATGCCCGCTATGGAGCACCCTACTACGGCCCTCTTTCACTCAGGGGCGTCCTGGGTGCTTTATGGACTGTTTGAAATTTCAGGATGGATACTGATTGCTATACAAGCGGTAACCCAAAAACACAAATATGGTCATAAATGCATTTAACGGTCATTCTGATTTTAATGCCCGCTATAGGAGCACCCTACTACGGCCCTCTTTCACTCAGGGCCGTCCTGGGTGCTTTATGGACTGTTTGACAAGTGCTGGAGGAGGAAATAGAGCCGTGCACCTGGTGATTGAAACCGTGCACCTGGTGATTGAAAACGTGCATCTGGTAACCCAAAAATTCAAATATGGTCCTAAATGCATTTAAGGGTCATTCTGATATTAATGCCCGCTATGGAAACACCCTACTACGGCCCTCTCTCTGTCGGGGGCGACCTGAGTGCATTATGGACACTTTGAAATTTCACGATGGATACTGATTGCTATACAAGCGGTAACCCAAAAACACAAATATGGTCATAAATGCATTTAACGGTCATTCTGATTTTAATGCCCGCTATAGGAGCACCCTACTACGGCCCTCTTTCACTCAGGGCCGTCCTGGGTGCTTTATGGACTGTTTGACAAGTGCTGGAGGAGGAAATAGAGCCGTGCACCTGGTGATTGAAACCGTGCATCTGGTAACCCAAAAACACAAATATGGTCATAAATGCATTTAACGGTCATTCTGATTTTAATGCCCGCTATAGGAGCACCCTACTACGGCCCTCTTTCACTCAGGGCCGTCCTGGGTGCTTTATGGACTGTTTGACAAGTGCTGGAGGAGGAAATAGAGCCGTGCACCTGGTGATTGAAACCGTGCACCTGGTGATTGAAAACGTGCATCTGGTAACCCAAAAATTCAAATATGGTCCTAAATGCATTTAAGGGTCATTCTGATATTAATGCCCGCTATGGAAACACCCTACTACGGCCCTCTCTCTGTCGGGGGCGACCTGAGTGCATATGGACACTTTGAAATTTCACGATGGATACTGATTGCTATACAGCGGTAACCCAAAAACACCAATATGGTCATAAATGCATTTAACGGTCATTCTGATTTTAATGCCCGCTATAGGAGCACCCTACTACGGCGGCCTCTTTCACTCAGGGCAGTCCTGGGTGCTTTATGGACTGTTTGACAAGTGCTTGGAGGAGGAAATAGAGCCGTGCACCTGGTGATTGAAACCGTGCATCTGGTAACCCCAAAAACACCAAACTATGGTCATAAATGCATTTAACGGTCATTCTGATTTAATGCCCGCTATAGGAGCACCCTACTACGGCCCTCTTTCACTCAGGGCCGTCTGGGTGCTTTATGGACTGTTTGACAAGTGCTGGAGGAGGAAATAGAGCCGTGCACCTGGTGATGAAACCGTGCACCTGGTGATTGAAAACGTGCATCTGGTAACCCAAAAATTCAAATATGGTCCTAAATGCATTTAAGGGTCATTCTGATATTAATGCCCGCTATGGAAACACCCTACTACGGGCCCTCTCTCTGTCGGGGGCGACCTGAGTGCATTATGGACACTTTGAAATTTCACGATGGATACTGATTGCTATACAAGCGGTAACCCAAAACACAAATATGGTCATAAATGCATTTAACGGTCATTCTGATTTTAATGCCCGCTATAGGAGCACCCTACTACGGCCCTCTTTCACTCAGGGCCGTCCTGGGTGCTTTATGGACTGTTTGACAAGTGCTGGAGGAGGAAATAGAGCCGTGCACCTGGTGATTGAAACCGTGCATCTGGTAACCCAAAACACAAATATGGTCATAAATGCATTTAACGGTCATTCTGATTTTAATGCCCGCTATAGGAGCACCCTACTACGGCCCTCTTTCACTCAGGGCCGTCCTGGGTGCTTTATGGACTGTTTGACAAGTGCTGGAGGAGGAAATAGAGCCGTGCACCTGGTGATTGAAACCGTGCATCTGGTAACCCAAAAACACAAATATGGTCATAAATGCATTTAACGGTCATTCTGATTTTAATGCCCGCTATAGGAGCACCCTACTACGGCCCTCTTTCACTCAGGGCCGTCCTGGGTGCTTTATGGACTGTTTGACAAGTGCTGGAGGAGGAAATAGAGCCGTGCACCTGGTGATTGAAACCGTGCACCTGGTGATTGAAAACGTGCATCTGGTAACCCAAAAATTCAAATATGGTCCTAAATGCATTTAAGGGTCATTCTGATATTAATGCCCGCTATGGAAACACCCTACTACGGCCCTCTCTCTGTCGGGGGCGACCTGAGTGCATTATGGACACTTTGAAATTTCACGATGGATACTGATTGCTATACAAGCGGTAACCCAAAAACACAAATATGGTCATAAATGCATTTAACGGTCATTCTGATTTTAATGCCCGCTATAGGAGCACCCTACTACGGCCCTCTTTCACTCAGGGCCGTCCTGGGTGCTTTATGGACTGTTTGACAAGTGCTGGAGGAGGAAATAGAGCCGTGCACCTGGTGATTGAAACCGTGCATCTGGTAACCCAAAAACACAAATATGGTCATAAATGCATTTAACGGTCATTCTGATTTTAATGCCCGCTATAGGAGCACCCTACTACGGCCCTCTTTCACTCAGGGCCGTCCTGGGTGCTTTATGGACTGTTTGACAAGTGCTGGAGGAGGAAATAGAGCCGTGCACCTGGTGATTGAAACCGTGCATCTGGTAACCCAAAAACACAAATATGGTCATAAATGCATTTAACGGTCATTCTGATTTTAATGCCCGCTATAGGAGCACCCTACTACGGCCCTCTTTCACTCAGGGCCGTCCTGGGTGCTTTATGGACTGTTTGACAAGTGCTGGAGGAGGAAATAGAGCCGTGCACCTGGTGATTGAAACCGTGCACCTGGTGATTGAAAACGTGCATCTGGTAACCCAAAAATTCAAATATGGTCCTAAATGCATTTAAGGGTCATTCTGATATTAATGCCCGCTATGGAAACACCCTACTACGGCCCTCTCTCTGTCGGGGGCGACCTGAGTGCATTATGGACACTTTGAAATTTCACGATGGATACTGATTGCTATACAAGCGGTAACCCAAAAACACAAATATGGTCATAAATGCATTTAACGGTCATTCTGATTTTAATGCCCGCTATAGGAGCACCCTACTACGGCCCTCTTTCACTCAGGGCCGTCCTGGGTGCTTTATGGACTGTTTGACAAGTGCTGGAGGAGGAAATAGAGCCGTGCACCTGGTGATTGAAACCGTGCATCTGGTAACCCAAAACACAAATATGGTCATAAATGCATTTAACGGTCATTCTGATTTTAATGCCCGCTATAGGAGCACCCTACTACGGCCCTCTTTCACTCAGGGCCGTCCTGGGTGCTTTATGGACTGTTTGACAAGTGCTGGAGGAGGAAATAGAGCCGTGCACCTGGTGATTGAAACCGTGCACCTGGTGATTGAAAACGTGCATCTGGTAACCCAAAATTCAAATATGGTCCTAAATGCATTTAAGGGTCATTCTGATATTAATGCCCGCTATGGAAACACCCTACTACGGCCCTCTCTCTGTCGGGGGCCGACCTGAGTGCATTATGGACACTTTGAAATTTCACGATGGATACTGATTGCTATACAAGCGGTAACCCAAAAACACAAATATGGTCATAAATGCATTTAACGGTCATTCTGATTTTAATGCCCGCTATAGGAGCACCCTACTACGGCCCTCTTTCACTCAGGGCCGTTCCTGGGTGCTTTATGGACTGTTTGACAAGTGCTGGAGGAGGAAATAGAGCCGTGCACCTGGTGATTGAAACCGTGCATCTGGTAACCCAAAACACAAAATATGGTCATAAATGCATTTTAACGGTCATTCTGATGTTTAATGCCCGCTATAGGAGCACCCTACTACGGCCCTCTTTCACTCAGGGCCGTCCTGGGTGCTTTATGGACTGTTTGACAAGTGCTGGAGGAGGAAATAGAGACGTGCACCTGGTGATTGAAACCGGGCATCTGTAACCAAAAACACAAATATGGTCATAAATGCATTTAACGGTCATTCTGATTTTAATGCCCGCTATAGGAGCACCCTACTACGGCCCTCTTTCACTCAGGGCCGTCCTGGGTGCTTTATGGACTGTTTGACAAGTGCTGGAGGAGGAAATAGAGCCGTGCACCTGGTGATTGAAACCGTGCACCTGGTGATTGAAAACGTGCATCTGGTAACCCAAAAATTCAAATATGGTCCTAAATGCATTTAAGGGTCATTCTGATATTAATGCCCGCTATGGGAAACACCCTACTACGGCCCTCTCTCTGTCGGGGGCGACCTGAGTGCATTATGGACACTTTTGAAATTTCACGATGGATACTGATTGCTATACAAGCGGTAACCCAAAAACACAAATATGGTCATAAATGCATTTAACGGTCATTCTGATTTTAATGCCCGCTATAGGAGCACCCTACTACGGCCCTCTTTCACTCAGGGCCGTCCTGGGTGCTTTATGGACTGTTTGACAAGTGCTGGAGGAGGAAATAGAGCCGTGCACCTGGTGATTGAAACCGTGCATCTGGTAACCCAAAAACACAAATATGGTCATAAATGCATTTAACGGTCATTCTGATTTTAATGCCCGCTATAGGAGCACCCTACTACGGCCCTCTTTCACTCAGGGCCGTCCTGGGTGCTTTATGGACTGTTTGACAAGTGCTGGAGGAGGAAATAGAGCCGTGCACCTGGTGATTGAAACCGTGCACCTGGTGATTGAAAACGTGCATCTGGTAACCCAAAAATTCAAATATGGTCCTAAATGCATTTAAGGGTCATTCTGATATTAATGCCCGCTATGGAAACACCCTACTACGGCCCTCTCTCTGTCGGGGGCGACCTGAGTGCATTATGGACACTTTGAAATTTCACGATGGATACTGATTGCTATACAAGCGGTAACCCAAAAACACAAATATGGTCATAAATGCATTTAACGGTCATTCTGATTTTAATGCCCGCTATAGGAGCACCCTACTACGGCCCTCTTTCACTCAGGGCCGTCCTGGGTGCTTTATGGACTGTTTGACAAGTGCTGGAGGAGGAAATAGAGCCGTGCACCTGGTGATTGAAACCGTGCATCTGGTAACCCAAAAACACAAATATGGTCATAAATGCATTTAACGGTCATTCTGATTTTAATGCCCGCTATAGGAGCACCCTACTACGGCCCTCTTTCACTCAGGGCCGTCCTGGGTGCTTTATGGACTGTTTGACAAGTGCTGGAGGAGGAAATAGAGCCGTGCACCTGGTGATTGAAACCGTGCATCTGGTAACCCAAAAACACAAATATGGTCATAAATGCATTTAACGGTCATTCTGATTTTAATGCCGCTATAGGAGCACCCTACTACGGCCCTCTTTCACTCAGGGCCGTCCTGGGTGCTTTATGGACTGTTTGACAAGTGCTGGAGGAGGAAATAGAGCCGTGCACCTGGTGATTGAAACCGTGCACCTGGTGATTGAAAACGTGCATCTGGTAACCCAAAAATTCAAATATGGTCCTAAATGCATTTAAGGGTCATTCTGATATTAATGCCCGCTATGGAAACACCCTACTACGGCCCTCTCTCTGTCGGGGGCGACCTGAGTGCATTATGGACACTTTGAAATTTCACGATGGATACTGATTGCTATACAAGCGGTAACCCAAAAACACAAATATGGTCATAAATGCATTTAACGGTCATTCTGATTTTAATGCCCGCTATAGGAGCACCCTACTACGGCCCTCTTTCACTCAGGGCCGTCCTGGGTGCTTTATGGACTGTTTGACAAGTGCTGGAGGAGGAAATAGAGCCGTGCACCTGGTGATTGAAACCGTGCATCTGGTAACCCAAAAACACAAATATGGTCATAAATGCATTTAACGGTCATTCTGATTTTAATGCCCGCTATAGGAGCACCCTACTACGGCCCTCTTTCACTCAGGGCCGTCCTGGGTGCTTTATGGACTGTTTGACAAGTGCTGGAGGAGGAAATAGAGCCGTGCACCTGGTGATTGAAACCGTGCATCTGGTAACCCAAAAACACAAATATGGTCATAAATGCATTTAACGGTCATTCTGATTTTAATGCCCGCTATAGGAGCACCCTACTACGGCCCTCTTTCACTCAGGGCCGTCCTGGGTGCTTTATGGACTGTTTGACAAGTGCTGGAGGAGGAAATAGAGCCGTGCACCTGGTGATTGAAACCGTGCACCTGGTGATTGAAAACGTGCATCTGGTAACCCAAAAATTCAAATATGGTCCTAAATGCATTTAAGGGTCATTCTGATATTAATGCCCGCTATGGAAACACCCTACTACGGCCCTCTCTCTGTCGGGGGCGACCTGAGTGCATTATGGACACTTTGAAATTTCACGATGGATACTGATTGCTATACAAGCGGTAACCCAAAAACACAAATATGGTCATAAATGCATTTAACGGTCATTCTGATTTTAATGCCCGCTATAGGAGCACCCTACTACGGCCCTCTTTCACTCAGGGCCGTCCTGGGTGCTTTATGGACTGTTTGACAAGTGCTGGAGGAGGAAATAGAGCCGTGCACCTGGTGATTGAAACCGTGCATCTGGTAACCCAAAAACACAAATATGGTCATAAATGCATTTAACGGTCATTCTGATTTTAATGCCCGCTATAGGAGCACCCTACTACGGCCCTCTTTCACTCAGGGCCGTCCTGGGTGCTTTATGGACTGTTTGACAAGTGCTGGAGGAGGAAATAGAGCCGTGCACCTGGTGATTGAAACCGTGCACCTGGTGATTGAAAACGTGCATCTGGTAACCCAAAAATTCAAATATGGTCCTAAATGCATTTAAGGGTCATTCTGATATTAATGCCCGCTATGGAAACACCCTACTACGGCCCTCTCTCTGTCGGGGGCGACCTGAGTGCATTATGGACACTTTGAAATTTCACGATGGATACTGATTGCTATACAAGCGGTAACCCAAAAACACAAATATGGTCATAAATGCATTTAACGGTCATTCTGATTTTAATGCCCGCTATAGGAGCACCCTACTACGGCCCTCTTTCACTCAGGGCCGTCCTGGGTGCTTTATGGACTGTTTGACAAGTGCTGGAGGAGGAAATAGAGCCGTGCACCTGGTGATTGAAACCGTGCATCTGGTAACCCAAAAACACAAATATGGTCATAAATGCATTTAACGGTCATTCTGATTTTAATGCCCGCTATAGGAGCACCCTACTACGGCCCTCTTTCACTCAGGGCCGTCCTGGGTGCTTTATGGACTGTTTGACAAGTGCTGGAGGAGGAAATAGAGCCGTGCACCTGGTGATTGAAACCGTGCATCTGGTAACCCAAAAACACAAATATGGTCATAAATGCATTTAACGGTCATTCTGATTTTAATGCCCGCTATAGGAGCACCCTACTACGGCCCTCTTTCACTCAGGGCCGTCCTGGGTGCTTTATGGACTGTTTGACAAGTGCTGGAGGAGGAAATAGAGCCGTGCACCTGGTGATTGAAACCGTGCACCTGGTGATTGAAAACGTGCATCTGGTAACCCAAAAATTCAAATATGGTCCTAAATGCATTTAAGGGTCATTCTGATATTAATGCCCGCTATGGAAACACCCTACTACGGCCCTCTCTCTGTCGGGGGCGACCTGAGTGCATTATGGACACTTTGAAATTTCACGATGGATACTGATTGCTATACAAGCGGTAACCCAAAAACACAAATATGGTCATAAATGCATTTAACGGTCATTCTGATTTTAATGCCCGCTATAGGAGCACCCTACTACGGCCCTCTTTCACTCAGGGCCGTCCTGGGTGCTTTATGGACTGTTTGACAAGTGCTGGAGGAGGAAATAGAGCCGTGCACCTGGTGATTGAAACCGTGCATCTGGTAACCCAAAAACACAAATATGGTCATAAATGCATTTAACGGTCATTCTGATTTTAATGCCCGCTATAGGAGCACCCTACTACGGCCCTCTTTCACTCAGGGCCGTCCTGGGTGCTTTATGGACTGTTTGACAAGTGCTGGAGGAGGAAATAGAGCCGTGCACCTGGTGATTGAAACCGTGCACCTGGTGATTGAAAACGTGCATCTGGTAACCCAAAAATTCAAATATGGTCCTAAATGCATTTAAGGGTCATTCTGATATTAATGCCCGCTATGGAAACACCCTACTACGGCCCTCTCTCTGTCGGGGGCGACCTGAGTGCATTATGGACACTTTGAAATTTCACGATGGATACTGATTGCTATACAAGCGGTAACCCAAAAACACAAATATGGTCATAAATGCATTTAACGGTCATTCTGATTTTAATGCCCGCTATAGGAGCACCCTACTACGGCCCTCTTTCACTCAGGGCCGTCCTGGGTGCTTTATGGACTGTTTGACAAGTGCTGGAGGAGGAAATAGAGCCGTGCACCTGGTGATTGAAACCGTGCATCTGGTAACCCAAAAACACAAATATGGTCATAAATGCATTTAACGGTCATTCTGATTTTAATGCCCGCTATAGGAGCACCCTACTACGGCCCTCTTTCACTCAGGGCCGTCCTGGGTGCTTTATGGACTGTTTGACAAGTGCTGGAGGAGGAAATAGAGCCGTGCACCTGGTGATTGAAACCGTGCACCTGGTGATTGAAAACGTGCATCTGGTAACCCAAAAATTCAAATATGGTCCTAAATGCATTTAAGGGTCATTCTGATATTAATGCCCGCTATGGAAACACCCTACTACGGCCCTCTCTCTGTCGGGGGCGACCTGAGTGCATTATGGACACTTTGAAATTTCACGATGGATACTGATTGCTATACAAGCGGTAACCCAAAAACACAAATATGGTCATAAATGCATTTAACGGTCATTCTGATTTTAATGCCCGCTATAGGAGCACCCTACTACGGCCCTCTTTCACTCAGGGCCGTCCTGGGTGCTTTATGGACTGTTTGACAAGTGCTGGAGGAGGAAATAGAGCCGTGCACCTGGTGATTGAAACCGTGCATCTGGTAACCCAAAAACACAAATATGGTCATAAATGCATTTTAACGGTCATTCTGATTTTAATGCCCGCTATAGGAGCACCCTACTACGGCCCTCTTTCACTCAGGGCCGTCCTGGGTGCTTTATGGACTGTTTGACAAGTGCTGGAGGAGGAAATAGAGCCGTGCACCTGGTGATTGAAACCGTGCATCTGGTAACCCAAAAACACAAATATGGTCATAAATGCATTTAACGGTCATTCTGATTTTAATGCCCGCTATAGGAGCACCCTACTACGGCCCTCTTTCACTCAGGGCCGTCCTGGGTGCTTTATGGACTGTTTGACAAGTGCTGGAGGAGGAAATAGAGCCGTGCACCTGGTGATTGAAACCGTGCACCTGGTGATTGAAAACGTGCATCTGGTAACCCAAAAATTCAAATATGGTCCTAAATGCATTTAAGGGTCATTCTGATATTAATGCCCGCTATGGAAACACCCTACTACGGCCCTCTCTCTGTCGGGGGCGACCTGAGTGCATTATGGACACTTTGAAATTTCACGATGGATACTGATTGCTATACAAGCGGTAACCCAAAAACACAAATATGGTCATAAATGCATTTAACGGTCATTCTGATTTTAATGCCCGCTATAGGAGCACCCTACTACGGCCCTCTTTCACTCAGGGCCGTCCTGGGTGCTTTATGGACTGTTTGACAAGTGCTGGAGGAGGAAATAGAGCCGTGCACCTGGTGATTGAAACCGTGCATCTGGTAACCCAAAAACACAAATATGGTCATAAATGCATTTAACGGTCATTCTGATTTTAATGCCCGCTATAGGAGCACCCTACTACGGCCCTCTTTCACTCAGGGCCGTCCTGGGTGCTTTATGGACTGTTTGACAAGTGCTGGAGGAGGAAATAGAGCCGTGCACCTGGTGATTGAAACCGTGCACCTGGTGATTGAAAACGTGCATCTGGTAACCCAAAAATTCAAATATGGTCCTAAATGCATTTAAGGGTCATTCTGATATTAATGCCCGCTATGGAAACACCCTACTACGGCCCTCTCTCTGTCGGGGGCGACCTGAGTGCATTATGGACACTTTGAAATTTCACGATGGATACTGATTGCTATACAAGCGGTAACCCAAAAACACAAATATGGTCATAAATGCATTTAACGGTCATTCTGATTTTAATGCCCGCTATAGGAGCACCCTACTACGGCCCTCTTTCACTCAGGGCCGTCCTGGGTGCTTTATGGACTGTTTGACAAGTGCTGGAGGAGGAAATAGAGCCGTGCACCTGGTGATTGAAACCGTGCATCTGGTAACCCAAAAACACAAATATGGTCATAAATGCATTTAACGGTCATTCTGATTTTAATGCCCGCTATAGGAGCACCCTACTACGGCCCTCTTTCACTCAGGGCCGTCCTGGGTGCTTTATGGACTGTTTGACAAGTGCTGGAGGAGGAAATAGAGCCGTGCACCTGGTGATTGAAACCGTGCATCTGGTAACCCAAAAACACAAATATGGTCATAAATGCATTTAACGGTCATTCTGATTTTAATGCCCGCTATAGGAGCACCCTACTACGGCCCTCTTTCACTCAGGGCCGTCCTGGGTGCTTTATGGACTGTTTGACAAGTGCTGGAGGAGGAAATAGAGCCGTGCACCTGGTGATTGAAACCGTGCACCTGGTGATTGAAAACGTGCATCTGGTAACCCAAAAATTCAAATATGGTCCTAAATGCATTTAAGGGTCATTCTGATATTAATGCCCGCTATGGAAACACCCTACTACGGCCCTCTCTCTGTCGGGGGCGACCTGAGTGCATTATGGACACTTTGAAATTTCACGATGGATACTGATTGCTATACAAGCGGTAACCCAAAAACACAAATATGGTCATAAATGCATTTAACGGTCATTCTGATTTTAATGCCCGCTATAGGAGCACCCTACTACGGCCCTCTTTCACTCAGGGCCGTCCTGGGTGCTTTATGGACTGTTTGACAAGTGCTGGAGGAGGAAATAGAGCCGTGCACCTGGTGATTGAAACCGTGCATCTGGTAACCCAAAAACACAAATATGGTCATAAATGCATTTAACGGTCATTCTGATTTTAATGCCCGCTATAGGAGCACCCTACTACGGCCCTCTTTCACTCAGGGCCGTCCTGGGTGCTTTATGGACTGTTTGACAAGTGCTGGAGGAGGAAATAGAGCCGTGCACCTGGTGATTGAAACCGTGCATCTGGTAACCCAAAAACACAAATATGGTCATAAATGCATTTAACGGTCATTCTGATTTTAATGCCCGCTATAGGAGCACCCTACTACGGCCCTCTTTCACTCAGGGCCGTCCTGGGTGCTTTATGGACTGTTTGACAAGTGCTGGAGGAGGAAATAGAGCCGTGCACCTGGTGATTGAAACCGTGCACCTGGTGATTGAAAACGTGCATCTGGTAACCCAAAAATTCAAATATGGTCCTAAATGCATTTAAGGGTCATTCTGATATTAATGCCCGCTATGGAAACACCCTACTACGGCCCTCTCTCTGTCGGGGGCGACCTGAGTGCATTATGGACACTTTGAAATTTCACGATGGATACTGATTGCTATACAAGCGGTAACCCAAAAACACAAATATGGTCATAAATGCATTTAACGGTCATTCTGATTTTAATGCCCGCTATAGGAGCACCCTACTACGGCCCTCTTTCACTCAGGGCCGTCCTGGGTGCTTTATGGACTGTTTGACAAGTGCTGGAGGAGGAAATAGAGCCGTGCACCTGGTGATTGAAACCGTGCATCTGGTAACCCAAAAACACAAATATGGTCATAAATGCATTTAACGGTCATTCTGATTTTAATGCCCGCTATAGGAGCACCCTACTACGGCCCTCTTTCACTCAGGGCCGTCCTGGGTGCTTTATGGACTGTTTGACAAGTGCTGGAGGAGGAAATAGAGCCGTGCACCTGGTGATTGAAACCGTGCATCTGGTAACCCAAAAACACAAATATGGTCATAAATGCATTTAACGGTCATTCTGATTTTAATGCCCGCTATAGGAGCACCCTACTACGGCCCTCTTTCACTCAGGGCCGTCCTGGGTGCTTTATGGACTGTTTGACAAGTGCTGGAGGAGGAAATAGAGCCGTGCACCTGGTGATTGAAACCGTGCACCTGGTGATTGAAAACGTGCATCTGGTAACCCAAAAATTCAAATATGGTCCTAAATGCATTTAAGGGTCATTCTGATATTAATGCCCGCTATGGAAACACCCTACTACGGCCCTCTCTCTGTCGGGGGCGACCTGAGTGCATTATGGACACTTTGAAATTTCACGATGGATACTGATTGCTATACAAGCGGTAACCCAAAAACACAAATATGGTCATAAATGCATTTAACGGTCATTCTGATTTTAATGCCCGCTATAGGAGCACCCTACTACGGCCCTCTTTCACTCAGGGCCGTCCTGGGTGCTTTATGGACTGTTTGACAAGTGCTGGAGGAGGAAATAGAGCCGTGCACCTGGTGATTGAAACCGTGCATCTGGTAACCCAAAAACACAAATATGGTCATAAATGCATTTAACGGTCATTCTGATTTTAATGCCCGCTATAGGAGCACCCTACTACGGCCCTCTTTCACTCAGGGCCGTCCTGGGTGCTTTATGGACTGTTTGACAAGTGCTGGAGGAGGAAATAGAGCCGTGCACCTGGTGATTGAAACCGTGCACCTGGTGATTGAAAACGTGCATCTGGTAACCCAAAAATTCAAATATGGTCCTAAATGCATTTAAGGGTCATTCTGATATTAATGCCCGCTATGGAAACACCCTACTACGGCCCTCTCTCTGTCGGGGGCGACCTGAGTGCATTATGGACACTTTGAAATTTCACGATGGATACTGATTGCTATACAAGCGGTAACCCAAAAACACAAATATGGTCATAAATGCATTTAACGGTCATTCTGATTTTAATGCCCGCTATAGGAGCACCCTACTACGGCCCTCTTTCACTCAGGGCCGTCCTGGGTGCTTTATGGACTGTTTGACAAGTGCTGGAGGAGGAAATAGAGCCGTGCACCTGGTGATTGAAACCGTGCATCTGGTAACCCAAAAACACAAATATGGTCATAAATGCATTTAACGGTCATTCTGATTTTAATGCCCGCTATAGGAGCACCCTACTACGGCCCTCTTTCACTCAGGGCCGTCCTGGGTGCTTTATGGACTGTTTGACAAGTGCTGGAGGAGGAAATAGAGCCGTGCACCTGGTGATTGAAACCGTGCATCTGGTAACCCAAAAACACAAATATGGTCATAAATGCATTTAACGGTCATTCTGATTTTAATGCCCGCTATAGGAGCACCCTACTACGGCCCTCTTTCACTCAGGGCCGTCCTGGGTGCTTTATGGACTGTTTGACAAGTGCTGGAGGAGGAAATAGAGCCGTGCACCTGGTGATTGAAACCGTGCACCTGGTGATTGAAAACGTGCATCTGGTAACCCAAAAATTCAAATATGGTCCTAAATGCATTTAAGGGTCATTCTGATATTAATGCCCGCTATGGAAACACCCTACTACGGCCCTCTCTCTGTCGGGGGCGACCTGAGTGCATTATGGACACTTTGAAATTTCACGATGGATACTGATTGCTATACAAGCGGTAACCCAAAAACACAAATATGGTCATAAATGCATTTAACGGTCATTCTGATTTTAATGCCCGCTATAGGAGCACCCTACTACGGCCCTCTTTCACTCAGGGCCGTCCTGGGTGCTTTATGGACTGTTTGACAAGTGCTGGAGGAGGAAATAGAGCCGTGCACCTGGTGATTGAAACCGTGCATCTGGTAACCCAAAAACACAAATATGGTCATAAATGCATTTAACGGTCATTCTGATTTTAATGCCCGCTATAGGAGCACCCTACTACGGCCCTCTTTCACTCAGGGCCGTCCTGGGTGCTTTATGGACTGTTTGACAAGTGCTGGAGGAGGAAATAGAGCCGTGCACCTGGTGATTGAAACCGTGCACCTGGTGATTGAAAACGTGCATCTGGTAACCCAAAAATTCAAATATGGTCCTAAATGCATTTAAGGGTCATTCTGATATTAATGCCCGCTATGGAAACACCCTACTACGGCCCTCTCTCTGTCGGGGGCGACCTGAGTGCATTATGGACACTTTGAAATTTCACGATGGATACTGATTGCTATACAAGCGGTAACCCAAAAACACAAATATGGTCATAAATGCATTTAACGGTCATTCTGATTTTAATGCCCGCTATAGGAGCACCCTACTACGGCCCTCTTTCACTCAGGGCCGTCCTGGGTGCTTTATGGACTGTTTGACAAGTGCTGGAGGAGGAAATAGAGCCGTGCACCTGGTGATTGAAACCGTGCATCTGGTAACCCAAAAACACAAATATGGTCATAAATGCATTTAACGGTCATTCTGATTTTAATGCCCGCTATAGGAGCACCCTACTACGGCCCTCTTTCACTCAGGGCCGTCCTGGGTGCTTTATGGACTGTTTGACAAGTGCTGGAGGAGGAAATAGAGCCGTGCACCTGGTGATTGAAACCGTGCATCTGGTAACCCAAAAACACAAATATGGTCATAAATGCATTTAACGGTCATTCTGATTTTAATGCCCGCTATAGGAGCACCCTACTACGGCCCTCTTTCACTCAGGGCCGTCCTGGGTGCTTTATGGACTGTTTGACAAGTGCTGGAGGAGGAAATAGAGCCGTGCACCTGGTGATTGAAACCGTGCACCTGGTGATTGAAAACGTGCATCTGGTAACCCAAAAATTCAAATATGGTCCTAAATGCATTTAAGGGTCATTCTGATATTAATGCCCGCTATGGAAACACCCTACTACGGCCCTCTCTCTGTCGGGGGCGACCTGAGTGCATTATGGACACTTTGAAATTTCACGATGGATACTGATTGCTATACAAGCGGTAACCCAAAAACACAAATATGGTCATAAATGCATTTAACGGTCATTCTGATTTTAATGCCCGCTATAGGAGCACCCTACTACGGCCCTCTTTCACTCAGGGCCGTCCTGGGTGCTTTATGGACTGTTTGACAAGTGCTGGAGGAGGAAATAGAGCCGTGCACCTGGTGATTGAAACCGTGCACCTGGTGATTGAAAACGTGCATCTGGTAACCCAAAAATTCAAATATGGTCCTAAATGCATTTAAGGGTCATTCTGATATTAATGCCCGCTATGGAAACACCCTACTACGGCCCTCTCTCTGTCGGGGGCGACCTGAGTGCATTATGGACACTTTGAAATTTCACGATGGATACTGATTGCTATACAAGCGGTAACCCAAAAATTAAAAGATTATGAATAAGAAGACACAGAGAGGCTTAAAAAGTTAAACTCTCTCTCATGGGATGAAGGGACATACAGGCCTAAAGG
>NW_022262125.1:0-65000 GCF_002021735.2 Oncorhynchus kisutch | reverse complement strand
CCACCCCCGAGTGTGTCATTGACGATCAGGCCAATTTATCGATATAATCCCGGAACCGCACAGGGTGTATGTCCGCCCCGAAATTGGGGGTAAAATTCGGTTAAACACAAAACGTGAATAAATCAGAAAGTACACATCCAATCTGGATGGGGGTTTTTTAAAACGAAAGGGCACATATAGACGAGCATTTACATTTAATTAAAACCGTTTTTGTATAAAACATTTTAATAGAAAATCGTGTTTTAAGTTTTGGGAAAAAAGTGAATGTTACAGGAAACATAGGTGCCTATGGATGCGAAATGTTTTTGATATGCTGCAATTGTTGCCCATCACGAGAGAGGGTATGAGACGAAATTTGGGACCTCTAGCCCTTCGGGAAGTATTTTTAATCATTTTTTGAAAATTACAGAAATTGGTCGGGAAAATGGCAGAGTCCACACTTTTCAAAGCCGTGCACCTGGTGATTGAAAACGTGCATCTGGTAACCCAAAAATTCAAATATGGTTCTAAATACACTTGCAGGTGTTCCAGACATCCATGCCCGCTATGGGAGCACCCTACTACGGCCCTCTATCAATGGGGGCCCGTCCTGAGTGCTTTATTTACTGTTTAAAATTTCACGATGGATACTGATTGCTATACAAGCGGTAACCCAAAAACACAAATATGGTCATAAATGCATTTAACGGTCATTCTGATTTTAATGCCCGCTATAGGAGCACCCTACTACGGCCCTCTTTCACTCAGGGCCGTCCTGGGTGCTTTATGGACTGTTTGACAAGTGCTGGAGGAGGAAATAGAGCCGTGCACCTGGTGATTGAAACCGTGCATCTGGTAACCCAAAAACACAAATATGGTCATAAATGCATTTAACGGTCATTCTGATTTTAATGCCCGCTATAGGAGCACCCTACTACGGCCCTCTTTCACTCAGGGCCGTCCTGGGTGCTTTATGGACTGTTTGACAAGTGCTGGAGGAGGAAATAGAGCCGTGCACCTGGTGATTGAAACCGTGCATCTGGTAACCCAAAAACACAAATATGGTCATAAATGCATTTAACGGTCATTCTGATTTTAATGCCCGCTATAGGAGCACCCTACTACGGCCCTCTTTCACTCAGGGCCGTCCTGGGTGCTTTATGGACTGTTTGACAAGTGCTGGAGGAGGAAATAGAGCCGTGCACCTGGTGATTGAAACCGTGCACCTGGTGATTGAAAACGTGCATCTGGTAACCCAAAAATTCAAATATGGTCCTAAATGCATTTAAGGGTCATTCTGATATTAATGCCCGCTATGGAAACACCCTACTACGGCCCTCTCTCTGTCGGGGGCGACCTGAGTGCATTATGGACACTTTGAAATTTCACGATGGATACTGATTGCTATACAAGCGGTAACCCAAAAACACAAATATGGTCATAAATGCATTTAACGGTCATTCTGATTTTAATGCCCGCTATAGGAGCACCCTACTACGGCCCTCTTTCACTCAGGGCCGTCCTGGGTGCTTTATGGACTGTTTGACAAGTGCTGGAGGAGGAAATAGAGCCGTGCACCTGGTGATTGAAACCGTGCACCTGGTGATTGAAAACGTGCATCTGGTAACCCAAAAATTCAAATATGGTCCTAAATGCATTTAAGGGTCATTCTGATATTAATGCCCGCTATGGAAACACCCTACTACGGCCCTCTCTCTGTCGGGGGCGACCTGAGTGCATTATGGACACTTTGAAATTTCACGATGGATACTGATTGCTATACAAGCGGTAACCCAAAAACACAAATATGGTCATAAATGCATTTAACGGTCATTCTGATTTTAATGCCCGCTATAGGAGCACCCTACTACGGCCCTCTTTCACTCAGGGCCGTCCTGGGTGCTTTATGGACTGTTTGACAAGTGCTGGAGGAGGAAATAGAGCCGTGCACCTGGTGATTGAAACCGTGCATCTGGTAACCCAAAAACACAAATATGGTCATAAATGCATTTAACGGTCATTCTGATTTTAATGCCCGCTATAGGAGCACCCTACTACGGCCCTCTTTCACTCAGGGCCGTCCTGGGTGCTTTATGGACTGTTTGACAAGTGCTGGAGGAGGAAATAGAGCCGTGCACCTGGTGATTGAAACCGTGCACCTGGTGATTGAAAACGTGCATCTGGTAACCCAAAAATTCAAATATGGTCCTAAATGCATTTAAGGGTCATTCTGATATTAATGCCCGCTATGGAAACACCCTACTACGGCCCTCTCTCTGTCGGGGGCGACCTGAGTGCATTATGGACACTTTGAAATTTCACGATGGATACTGATTGCTATACAAGCGGTAACCCAAAAACACAAATATGGTCATAAATGCATTTAACGGTCATTCTGATTTTAATGCCCGCTATAGGAGCACCCTACTACGGCCCTCTTTCACTCAGGGCCGTCCTGGGTGCTTTATGGACTGTTTGACAAGTGCTGGAGGAGGAAATAGAGCCGTGCACCTGGTGATTGAAACCGTGCATCTGGTAACCCAAAAACACAAATATGGTCATAAATGCATTTAACGGTCATTCTGATTTTAATGCCCGCTATAGGAGCACCCTACTACGGCCCTCTTTCACTCAGGGCCGTCCTGGGTGCTTTATGGACTGTTTGACAAGTGCTGGAGGAGGAAATAGAGCCGTGCACCTGGTGATTGAAACCGTGCATCTGGTAACCCAAAAACACAAATATGGTCATAAATGCATTTAACGGTCATTCTGATTTTAATGCCCGCTATAGGAGCACCCTACTACGGCCCTCTTTCACTCAGGGCCGTCCTGGGTGCTTTATGGACTGTTTGACAAGTGCTGGAGGAGGAAATAGAGCCGTGCACCTGGTGATTGAAACCGTGCACCTGGTGATTGAAAACGTGCATCTGGTAACCCAAAAATTCAAATATGGTCCTAAATGCATTTAAGGGTCATTCTGATATTAATGCCCGCTATGGAAACACCCTACTACGGCCCTCTCTCTGTCGGGGGCGACCTGAGTGCATTATGGACACTTTGAAATTTCACGATGGATACTGATTGCTATACAAGCGGTAACCCAAAAACACAAATATGGTCATAAATGCATTTAACGGTCATTCTGATTTTAATGCCCGCTATAGGAGCACCCTACTACGGCCCTCTTTCACTCAGGGCCGTCCTGGGTGCTTTATGGACTGTTTGACAAGTGCTGGAGGAGGAAATAGAGCCGTGCACCTGGTGATTGAAACCGTGCATCTGGTAACCCAAAAACACAAATATGGTCATAAATGCATTTAACGGTCATTCTGATTTTAATGCCCGCTATAGGAGCACCCTACTACGGCCCTCTTTCACTCAGGGCCGTCCTGGGTGCTTTATGGACTGTTTGACAAGTGCTGGAGGAGGAAATAGAGCCGTGCACCTGGTGATTGAAACCGTGCACCTGGTGATTGAAAACGTGCATCTGGTAACCCAAAAATTCAAATATGGTCCTAAATGCATTTAAGGGTCATTCTGATATTAATGCCCGCTATGGAAACACCCTACTACGGCCCTCTCTCTGTCGGGGGCGACCTGAGTGCATTATGGACACTTTGAAATTTCACGATGGATACTGATTGCTATACAAGCGGTAACCCAAAAACACAAATATGGTCATAAATGCATTTAACGGTCATTCTGATTTTAATGCCCGCTATAGGAGCACCCTACTACGGCCCTCTTTCACTCAGGGCCGTCCTGGGTGCTTTATGGACTGTTTGACAAGTGCTGGAGGAGGAAATAGAGCCGTGCACCTGGTGATTGAAACCGTGCATCTGGTAACCCAAAAACACAAATATGGTCATAAATGCATTTAACGGTCATTCTGATTTTAATGCCCGCTATAGGAGCACCCTACTACGGCCCTCTTTCACTCAGGGCCGTCCTGGGTGCTTTATGGACTGTTTGACAAGTGCTGGAGGAGGAAATAGAGCCGTGCACCTGGTGATTGAAACCGTGCACCTGGTGATTGAAAACGTGCATCTGGTAACCCAAAAATTCAAATATGGTCCTAAATGCATTTAAGGGTCATTCTGATATTAATGCCCGCTATGGAAACACCCTACTACGGCCCTCTCTCTGTCGGGGGCGACCTGAGTGCATTATGGACACTTTGAAATTTCACGATGGATACTGATTGCTATACAAGCGGTAACCCAAAAACACAAATATGGTCATAAATGCATTTAACGGTCATTCTGATTTTAATGCCCGCTATAGGAGCACCCTACTACGGCCCTCTTTCACTCAGGGCCGTCCTGGGTGCTTTATGGACTGTTTGACAAGTGCTGGAGGAGGAAATAGAGCCGTGCACCTGGTGATTGAAACCGTGCATCTGGTAACCCAAAAACACAAATATGGTCATAAATGCATTTAACGGTCATTCTGATTTTAATGCCCGCTATAGGAGCACCCTACTACGGCCCTCTTTCACTCAGGGCCGTCCTGGGTGCTTTATGGACTGTTTGACAAGTGCTGGAGGAGGAAATAGAGCCGTGCACCTGGTGATTGAAACCGTGCACCTGGTGATTGAAAACGTGCATCTGGTAACCCAAAAATTCAAATATGGTCCTAAATGCATTTAAGGGTCATTCTGATATTAATGCCCGCTATGGAAACACCCTACTACGGCCCTCTCTCTGTCGGGGGCGACCTGAGTGCATTATGGACACTTTGAAATTTCACGATGGATACTGATTGCTATACAAGCGGTAACCCAAAAACACAAATATGGTCATAAATGCATTTAACGGTCATTCTGATTTTAATGCCCGCTATAGGAGCACCCTACTACGGCCCTCTTTCACTCAGGGCCGTCCTGGGTGCTTTATGGACTGTTTGACAAGTGCTGGAGGAGGAAATAGAGCCGTGCACCTGGTGATTGAAACCGTGCACCTGGTGATTGAAAACGTGCATCTGGTAACCCAAAAATTCAAATATGGTCCTAAATGCATTTAAGGGTCATTCTGATATTAATGCCCGCTATGGAAACACCCTACTACGGCCCTCTCTCTGTCGGGGGCGACCTGAGTGCATTATGGACACTTTGAAATTTCACGATGGATACTGATTGCTATACAAGCGGTAACCCAAAAACACAAATATGGTCATAAATGCATTTAACGGTCATTCTGATTTTAATGCCCGCTATAGGAGCACCCTACTACGGCCCTCTTTCACTCAGGGCCGTCCTGGGTGCTTTATGGACTGTTTGACAAGTGCTGGAGGAGGAAATAGAGCCGTGCACCTGGTGATTGAAACCGTGCATCTGGTAACCCAAAAACACAAATATGGTCATAAATGCATTTAACGGTCATTCTGATTTTAATGCCCGCTATAGGAGCACCCTACTACGGCCCTCTTTCACTCAGGGCCGTCCTGGGTGCTTTATGGACTGTTTGACAAGTGCTGGAGGAGGAAATAGAGCCGTGCACCTGGTGATTGAAACCGTGCACCTGGTGATTGAAAACGTGCATCTGGTAACCCAAAAATTCAAATATGGTCCTAAATGCATTTAAGGGTCATTCTGATATTAATGCCCGCTATGGAAACACCCTACTACGGCCCTCTCTCTGTCGGGGGCGACCTGAGTGCATTATGGACACTTTGAAATTTCACGATGGATACTGATTGCTATACAAGCGGTAACCCAAAAACACAAATATGGTCATAAATGCATTTAACGGTCATTCTGATTTTAATGCCCGCTATAGGAGCACCCTACTACGGCCCTCTTTCACTCAGGGCCGTCCTGGGTGCTTTATGGACTGTTTGACAAGTGCTGGAGGAGGAAATAGAGCCGTGCACCTGGTGATTGAAACCGTGCACCTGGTGATTGAAAACGTGCATCTGGTAACCCAAAAATTCAAATATGGTCCTAAATGCATTTAAGGGTCATTCTGATATTAATGCCCGCTATGGAAACACCCTACTACGGCCCTCTCTCTGTCGGGGGCGACCTGAGTGCATTATGGACACTTTGAAATTTCACGATGGATACTGATTGCTATACAAGCGGTAACCCAAAAACACAAATATGGTCATAAATGCATTTAACGGTCATTCTGATTTTAATGCCCGCTATAGGAGCACCCTACTACGGCCCTCTTTCACTCAGGGCCGTCCTGGGTGCTTTATGGACTGTTTGACAAGTGCTGGAGGAGGAAATAGAGCCGTGCACCTGGTGATTGAAACCGTGCATCTGGTAACCCAAAAACACAAATATGGTCATAAATGCATTTAACGGTCATTCTGATTTTAATGCCCGCTATAGGAGCACCCTACTACGGCCCTCTTTCACTCAGGGCCGTCCTGGGTGCTTTATGGACTGTTTGACAAGTGCTGGAGGAGGAAATAGAGCCGTGCACCTGGTGATTGAAACCGTGCATCTGGTAACCCAAAAACACAAATATGGTCATAAATGCATTTAACGGTCATTCTGATTTTAATGCCCGCTATAGGAGCACCCTACTACGGCCCTCTTTCACTCAGGGCCGTCCTGGGTGCTTTATGGACTGTTTGACAAGTGCTGGAGGAGGAAATAGAGCCGTGCACCTGGTGATTGAAACCGTGCACCTGGTGATTGAAAACGTGCATCTGGTAACCCAAAAATTCAAATATGGTCCTAAATGCATTTAAGGGTCATTCTGATATTAATGCCCGCTATGGAAACACCCTACTACGGCCCTCTCTCTGTCGGGGGCGACCTGAGTGCATTATGGACACTTTGAAATTTCACGATGGATACTGATTGCTATACAAGCGGTAACCCAAAAACACAAATATGGTCATAAATGCATTTAACGGTCATTCTGATTTTAATGCCCGCTATAGGAGCACCCTACTACGGCCCTCTTTCACTCAGGGCCGTCCTGGGTGCTTTATGGACTGTTTGACAAGTGCTGGAGGAGGAAATAGAGCCGTGCACCTGGTGATTGAAACCGTGCATCTGGTAACCCAAAAACACAAATATGGTCATAAATGCATTTAACGGTCATTCTGATTTTAATGCCCGCTATAGGAGCACCCTACTACGGCCCTCTTTCACTCAGGGCCGTCCTGGGTGCTTTATGGACTGTTTGACAAGTGCTGGAGGAGGAAATAGAGCCGTGCACCTGGTGATTGAAACCGTGCATCTGGTAACCCAAAAACACAAATATGGTCATAAATGCATTTAACGGTCATTCTGATTTTAATGCCCGCTATAGGAGCACCCTACTACGGCCCTCTTTCACTCAGGGCCGTCCTGGGTGCTTTATGGACTGTTTGACAAGTGCTGGAGGAGGAAATAGAGCCGTGCACCTGGTGATTGAAACCGTGCATCTGGTAACCCAAAAACACAAATATGGTCATAAATGCATTTAACGGTCATTCTGATTTTAATGCCCGCTATAGGAGCACCCTACTACGGCCCTCTTTCACTCAGGGCCGTCCTGGGTGCTTTATGGACTGTTTGACAAGTGCTGGAGGAGGAAATAGAGCCGTGCACCTGGTGATTGAAACCGTGCATCTGGTAACCCAAAAACACAAATATGGTCATAAATGCATTTAACGGTCATTCTGATTTTAATGCCCGCTATAGGAGCACCCTACTACGGCCCTCTTTCACTCAGGGCCGTCCTGGGTGCTTTATGGACTGTTTGACAAGTGCTGGAGGAGGAAATAGAGCCGTGCACCTGGTGATTGAAACCGTGCACCTGGTGATTGAAAACGTGCATCTGGTAACCCAAAAATTCAAATATGGTCCTAAATGCATTTAAGGGTCATTCTGATATTAATGCCCGCTATGGAAACACCCTACTACGGCCCTCTCTCTGTCGGGGGCGACCTGAGTGCATTATGGACACTTTGAAATTTCACGATGGATACTGATTGCTATACAAGCGGTAACCCAAAAACACAAATATGGTCATAAATGCATTTAACGGTCATTCTGATTTTAATGCCCGCTATAGGAGCACCCTACTACGGCCCTCTTTCACTCAGGGCCGTCCTGGGTGCTTTATGGACTGTTTGACAAGTGCTGGAGGAGGAAATAGAGCCGTGCACCTGGTGATTGAAACCGTGCATCTGGTAACCCAAAAACACAAATATGGTCATAAATGCATTTAACGGTCATTCTGATTTTAATGCCCGCTATAGGAGCACCCTACTACGGCCCTCTTTCACTCAGGGCCGTCCTGGGTGCTTTATGGACTGTTTGACAAGTGCTGGAGGAGGAAATAGAGCCGTGCACCTGGTGATTGAAACCGTGCATCTGGTAACCCAAAAACACAAATATGGTCATAAATGCATTTAACGGTCATTCTGATTTTAATGCCCGCTATAGGAGCACCCTACTACGGCCCTCTTTCACTCAGGGCCGTCCTGGGTGCTTTATGGACTGTTTGACAAGTGCTGGAGGAGGAAATAGAGCCGTGCACCTGGTGATTGAAACCGTGCACCTGGTGATTGAAAACGTGCATCTGGTAACCCAAAAATTCAAATATGGTCCTAAATGCATTTAAGGGTCATTCTGATATTAATGCCCGCTATGGAAACACCCTACTACGGCCCTCTCTCTGTCGGGGGCGACCTGAGTGCATTATGGACACTTTGAAATTTCACGATGGATACTGATTGCTATACAAGCGGTAACCCAAAAACACAAATATGGTCATAAATGCATTTAACGGTCATTCTGATTTTAATGCCCGCTATAGGAGCACCCTACTACGGCCCTCTTTCACTCAGGGCCGTCCTGGGTGCTTTATGGACTGTTTGACAAGTGCTGGAGGAGGAAATAGAGCCGTGCACCTGGTGATTGAAACCGTGCACCTGGTGATTGAAAACGTGCATCTGGTAACCCAAAAATTCAAATATGGTCCTAAATGCATTTAAGGGTCATTCTGATATTAATGCCCGCTATGGAAACACCCTACTACGGCCCTCTCTCTGTCGGGGGCGACCTGAGTGCATTATGGACACTTTGAAATTTCACGATGGATACTGATTGCTATACAAGCGGTAACCCAAAAACACAAATATGGTCATAAATGCATTTAACGGTCATTCTGATTTTAATGCCCGCTATAGGAGCACCCTACTACGGCCCTCTTTCACTCAGGGCCGTCCTGGGTGCTTTATGGACTGTTTGACAAGTGCTGGAGGAGGAAATAGAGCCGTGCACCTGGTGATTGAAACCGTGCATCTGGTAACCCAAAAACACAAATATGGTCATAAATGCATTTAACGGTCATTCTGATTTTAATGCCCGCTATAGGAGCACCCTACTACGGCCCTCTTTCACTCAGGGCCGTCCTGGGTGCTTTATGGACTGTTTGACAAGTGCTGGAGGAGGAAATAGAGCCGTGCACCTGGTGATTGAAACCGTGCACCTGGTGATTGAAAACGTGCATCTGGTAACCCAAAAATTCAAATATGGTCCTAAATGCATTTAAGGGTCATTCTGATATTAATGCCCGCTATGGAAACACCCTACTACGGCCCTCTCTCTGTCGGGGGCGACCTGAGTGCATTATGGACACTTTGAAATTTCACGATGGATACTGATTGCTATACAAGCGGTAACCCAAAAACACAAATATGGTCATAAATGCATTTAACGGTCATTCTGATTTTAATGCCCGCTATAGGAGCACCCTACTACGGCCCTCTTTCACTCAGGGCCGTCCTGGGTGCTTTATGGACTGTTTGACAAGTGCTGGAGGAGGAAATAGAGCCGTGCACCTGGTGATTGAAACCGTGCACCTGGTGATTGAAAACGTGCATCTGGTAACCCAAAAATTCAAATATGGTCCTAAATGCATTTAAGGGTCATTCTGATATTAATGCCCGCTATGGAAACACCCTACTACGGCCCTCTCTCTGTCGGGGGCGACCTGAGTGCATTATGGACACTTTGAAATTTCACGATGGATACTGATTGCTATACAAGCGGTAACCCAAAAACACAAATATGGTCATAAATGCATTTAACGGTCATTCTGATTTTAATGCCCGCTATAGGAGCACCCTACTACGGCCCTCTTTCACTCAGGGCCGTCCTGGGTGCTTTATGGACTGTTTGACAAGTGCTGGAGGAGGAAATAGAGCCGTGCACCTGGTGATTGAAACCGTGCATCTGGTAACCCAAAAACACAAATATGGTCATAAATGCATTTAACGGTCATTCTGATTTTAATGCCCGCTATAGGAGCACCCTACTACGGCCCTCTTTCACTCAGGGCCGTCCTGGGTGCTTTATGGACTGTTTGACAAGTGCTGGAGGAGGAAATAGAGCCGTGCACCTGGTGATTGAAACCGTGCACCTGGTGATTGAAAACGTGCATCTGGTAACCCAAAAATTCAAATATGGTCCTAAATGCATTTAAGGGTCATTCTGATATTAATGCCCGCTATGGAAACACCCTACTACGGCCCTCTCTCTGTCGGGGGCGACCTGAGTGCATTATGGACACTTTGAAATTTCACGATGGATACTGATTGCTATACAAGCGGTAACCCAAAAACACAAATATGGTCATAAATGCATTTAACGGTCATTCTGATTTTAATGCCCGCTATAGGAGCACCCTACTACGGCCCTCTTTCACTCAGGGCCGTCCTGGGTGCTTTATGGACTGTTTGACAAGTGCTGGAGGAGGAAATAGAGCCGTGCACCTGGTGATTGAAACCGTGCATCTGGTAACCCAAAAACACAAATATGGTCATAAATGCATTTAACGGTCATTCTGATTTTAATGCCCGCTATAGGAGCACCCTACTACGGCCCTCTTTCACTCAGGGCCGTCCTGGGTGCTTTATGGACTGTTTGACAAGTGCTGGAGGAGGAAATAGAGCCGTGCACCTGGTGATTGAAACCGTGCATCTGGTAACCCAAAAACACAAATATGGTCATAAATGCATTTAACGGTCATTCTGATTTTAATGCCCGCTATAGGAGCACCCTACTACGGCCCTCTTTCACTCAGGGCCGTCCTGGGTGCTTTATGGACTGTTTGACAAGTGCTGGAGGAGGAAATAGAGCCGTGCACCTGGTGATTGAAACCGTGCATCTGGTAACCCAAAAACACAAATATGGTCATAAATGCATTTAACGGTCATTCTGATTTTAATGCCCGCTATAGGAGCACCCTACTACGGCCCTCTTTCACTCAGGGCCGTCCTGGGTGCTTTATGGACTGTTTGACAAGTGCTGGAGGAGGAAATAGAGCCGTGCACCTGGTGATTGAAACCGTGCATCTGGTAACCCAAAAACAAATATGGTCATAAATGCATTTAACGGTCATTCTGATTTTAATGCCCGCTATAGGAGCACCCTACTACGGCCCTCTTTCACTCAGGGCCGTCCTGGGTGCTTTATGGACTGTTTGACAATTTCACGAGGATACTGATGGTGATACAAGCTGGTAACCCAAAAACACAAATATGGTCATAAATGCATTTAACGGTCATTCTGATTTTAATGCCCGCTATAGGAGCACCCTACTACGGCCCTCTTTCACTCAGGGCCGTCCTGGGTGCTTTATGGACTGTTTGACAAGTGCTGGAGGAGGAAATAGAGCCGTGCACCTGGTGATTGAAACCGTGCACCTGGTGATTGAAAACGTGCATCTGGTAACCCAAAAATTCAAATATGGTCCTAAATGCATTTAAGGGTCATTCTGATATTAATGCCCGCTATGGAAACACCCTACTACGGCCCTCTCTCTGTCGGGGGCGACCTGAGTGCATTATGGACACTTTGAAATTTCACGATGGATACTGATTGCTATACAAGCGGTAACCCAAAAACACAAATATGGTCATAAATGCATTTAACGGTCATTCTGATTTTAATGCCCGCTATAGGAGCACCCTACTACGGCCCTCTTTCACTCAGGGCCGTCCTGGGTGCTTTATGGACTGTTTGACAAGTGCTGGAGGAGGAAATAGAGCCGTGCACCTGGTGATTGAAACCGTGCATCTGGTAACCCAAAAACACAAATATGGTCATAAATGCATTTAACGGTCATTCTGATTTTAATGCCCGCTATAGGAGCACCCTACTACGGCCCTCTTTCACTCAGGGCCGTCCTGGGTGCTTTATGGACTGTTTGACAAGTGCTGGAGGAGGAAATAGAGCCGTGCACCTGGTGATTGAAACCGTGCACCTGGTGATTGAAAACGTGCATCTGGTAACCCAAAAATTCAAATATGGTCCTAAATGCATTTAAGGGTCATTCTGATATTAATGCCCGCTATGGAAACACCCTACTACGGCCCTCTCTCTGTCGGGGGCGACCTGAGTGCATTATGGACACTTTGAAATTTCACGATGGATACTGATTGCTATACAAGCGGTAACCCAAAAACACAAATATGGTCATAAATGCATTTAACGGTCATTCTGATTTTAATGCCCGCTATAGGAGCACCCTACTACGGCCCTCTTTCACTCAGGGCCGTCCTGGGTGCTTTATGGACTGTTTGACAAGTGCTGGAGGAGGAAATAGAGCCGTGCACCTGGTGATTGAAACCGTGCATCTGGTAACCCAAAAACACAAATATGGTCATAAATGCATTTAACGGTCATTCTGATTTTAATGCCCGCTATAGGAGCACCCTACTACGCCCTCTTTCACTCAGGGCCGTCCTGGGTGCTTTATGGACTGTTTGACAAGTGCTGGAGGAGGAAATAGAGCCGTGCACCTGGTGATTGAAACCGTGCATCTGGTAACCCAAAAACACAAATATGGTCATAAATGCATTTAACGGTCATTCTGATTTTAATGCCCGCTATAGGAGCACCCTACTACGGCCCTCTTTCACTCAGGGCCGTCCTGGGTGCTTTATGGACTGTTTGACAAGTGCTGGAGGAGGAAATAGAGCCGTGCACCTGGTGATTGAAACCGTGCACCTGGTGATTGAAAACGTGCATCTGGTAACCCAAAAATTCAAATATGGTCCTAAATGCATTTAAGGGTCATTCTGATATTAATGCCCGCTATGGAAACACCCTACTACGGCCCTCTCTCTGTCGGGGGCGACCTGAGTGCATTATGGACACTTTGAAATTTCACGATGGATACTGATTGCTATACAAGCGGTAACCCAAAAACACAAATATGGTCATAAATGCATTTAACGGTCATTCTGATTTTAATGCCCGCTATAGGAGCACCCTACTACGGCCCTCTTTCACTCAGGGCCGTCCTGGGTGCTTTATGGACTGTTTGACAAGTGCTGGAGGAGGAAATAGAGCCGTGCACCTGGTGATTGAAACCGTGCATCTGGTAACCCAAAAACACAAATATGGTCATAAATGCATTTAACGGTCATTCTGATTTTAATGCCCGCTATAGGAGCACCCTACTACGGCCCTCTTTCACTCAGGGCCGTCCTGGGTGCTTTATGGACTGTTTGACAAGTGCTGGAGGAGGAAATAGAGCCGTGCACCTGGTGATTGAAACCGTGCACCTGGTGATTGAAAACGTGCATCTGGTAACCCAAAAATTCAAATATGGTCCTAAATGCATTTAAGGGTCATTCTGATATTAATGCCCGCTATGGAAACACCCTACTACGGCCCTCTCTCTGTCGGGGGCGACCTGAGTGCATTATGGACACTTTGAAATTTCACGATGGATACTGATTGCTATACAAGCGGTAACCCAAAAACACAAATATGGTCATAAATGCATTTAACGGTCATTCTGATTTTAATGCCCGCTATAGGAGCACCCTACTACGGCCCTCTTTCACTCAGGGCCGTCCTGGGTGCTTTATGGACTGTTTGACAAGTGCTGGAGGAGGAAATAGAGCCGTGCACCTGGTGATTGAAACCGTGCATCTGGTAACCCAAAAACACAAATATGGTCATAAATGCATTTAACGGTCATTCTGATTTTAATGCCCGCTATAGGAGCACCCTACTACGGCCCTCTTTCACTCAGGGCCGTCCTGGGTGCTTTATGGACTGTTTGACAAGTGCTGGAGGAGGAAATAGAGCCGTGCACCTGGTGATTGAAACCGTGCACCTGGTGATTGAAAACGTGCATCTGGTAACCCAAAAATTCAAATATGGTCCTAAATGCATTTAAGGGTCATTCTGATATTAATGCCCGCTATGGAAACACCCTACTACGGCCCTCTCTCTGTCGGGGGCGACCTGAGTGCATTATGGACACTTTGAAATTTCACGATGGATACTGATTGCTATACAAGCGGTAACCCAAAAACACAAATATGGTCATAAATGCATTTAACGGTCATTCTGATTTTAATGCCCGCTATAGGAGCACCCTACTACGGCCCTCTTTCACTCAGGGCCGTCCTGGGTGCTTTATGGACTGTTTGACAAGTGCTGGAGGAGGAAATAGAGCCGTGCACCTGGTGATTGAAACCGTGCATCTGGTAACCCAAAAACACAAATATGGTCATAAATGCATTTAACGGTCATTCTGATTTTAATGCCCGCTATAGGAGCACCCTACTACGGCCCTCTTTCACTCAGGGCCGTCCTGGGTGCTTTATGGACTGTTTGACAAGTGCTGGAGGAGGAAATAGAGCCGTGCACCTGGTGATTGAAACCGTGCACCTGGTGATTGAAAACGTGCATCTGGTAACCCAAAAATTCAAATATGGTCCTAAATGCATTTAAGGGTCATTCTGATATTAATGCCCGCTATGGAAACACCCTACTACGGCCCTCTCTCTGTCGGGGGCGACCTGAGTGCATTATGGACACTTTGAAATTTCACGATGGATACTGATTGCTATACAAGCGGTAACCCAAAAACACAAATATGGTCATAAATGCATTTAACGGTCATTCTGATTTTAATGCCCGCTATAGGAGCACCCTACTACGGCCCTCTTTCACTCAGGGCCGTCCTGGGTGCTTTATGGACTGTTTGACAAGTGCTGGAGGAGGAAATAGAGCCGTGCACCTGGTGATTGAAACCGTGCATCTGGTAACCCAAAAACACAAATATGGTCATAAATGCATTTAACGGTCATTCTGATTTTAATGCCCGCTATAGGAGCACCCTACTACGGCCCTCTTTCACTCAGGGCCGTCCTGGGTGCTTTATGGACTGTTTGACAAGTGCTGGAGGAGGAAATAGAGCCGTGCACCTGGTGATTGAAACCGTGCACCTGGTGATTGAAAACGTGCATCTGGTAACCCAAAAATTCAAATATGGTCCTAAATGCATTTAAGGGTCATTCTGATATTAATGCCCGCTATGGAAACACCCTACTACGGCCCTCTCTCTGTCGGGGGCGACCTGAGTGCATTATGGACACTTTGAAATTTCACGATGGATACTGATTGCTATACAAGCGGTAACCCAAAAACACAAATATGGTCATAAATGCATTTAACGGTCATTCTGATTTTAATGCCCGCTATAGGAGCACCCTACTACGGCCCTCTTTCACTCAGGGCCGTCCTGGGTGCTTTATGGACTGTTTGACAAGTGCTGGAGGAGGAAATAGAGCCGTGCACCTGGTGATTGAAACCGTGCATCTGGTAACCCAAAAACACAAATATGGTCATAAATGCATTTAACGGTCATTCTGATTTTAATGCCCGCTATAGGAGCACCCTACTACGGCCCTCTTTCACTCAGGGCCGTCCTGGGTGCTTTATGGACTGTTTGACAAGTGCTGGAGGAGGAAATAGAGCCGTGCACCTGGTGATTGAAACCGTGCATCTGGTAACCCAAAAACACAAATATGGTCATAAATGCATTTAACGGTCATTCTGATTTTAATGCCCGCTATAGGAGCACCCTACTACGGCCCTCTTTCACTCAGGGCCGTCCTGGGTGCTTTATGGACTGTTTGACAAGTGCTGGAGGAGGAAATAGAGCCGTGCACCTGGTGATTGAAACCGTGCACCTGGTGATTGAAAACGTGCATCTGGTAACCCAAAAATTCAAATATGGTCCTAAATGCATTTAAGGGTCATTCTGATATTAATGCCCGCTATGGAAACACCCTACTACGGCCCTCTCTCTGTCGGGGGCGACCTGAGTGCATTATGGACACTTTGAAATTTCACGATGGATACTGATTGCTATACAAGCGGTAACCCAAAAACACAAATATGGTCATAAATGCATTTAACGGTCATTCTGATTTTAATGCCCGCTATAGGAGCACCCTACTACGGCCCTCTTTCACTCAGGGCCGTCCTGGGTGCTTTATGGACTGTTTGACAAGTGCTGGAGGAGGAAATAGAGCCGTGCACCTGGTGATTGAAACCGTGCATCTGGTAACCCAAAAACACAAATATGGTCATAAATGCATTTAACGGTCATTCTGATTTAATGCCCGCTATAGGAGCACCCTACTACGGCCCTCTTTCACTCAGGGCCGTCCTGGGTGCTTTATGGACTGTTTGACAAGTGCTGGAGGAGGAAATAGAGCCGTGCACCTGGTGATTGAAACCGTGCACCTGGTGATTGAAAACGTGCATCTGGTAACCCAAAAATTCAAATATGGTCCTAAATGCATTTAAGGGTCATTCTGATATTAATGCCCGCTATGGAAACACCCTACTACGGCCCTCTCTCTGTCGGGGGCGACCTGAGTGCATTATGGACACTTTGAAATTTCACGATGGATACTGATTGCTATACAAGCGGTAACCCAAAAACACAAATATGGTCATAAATGCATTTAACGGTCATTCTGATTTTAATGCCCGCTATAGGAGCACCCTACTACGGCCCTCTTTCACTCAGGGCCGTCCTGGGTGCTTTATGGACTGTTTGACAAGTGCTGGAGGAGGAAATAGAGCCGTGCACCTGGTGATTGAAACCGTGCATCTGGTAACCCAAAAACACAAATATGGTCATAAATGCATTTAACGGTCATTCTGATTTTAATGCCCGCTATAGGAGCACCCTACTACGGCCCTCTTTCACTCAGGGCCGTCCTGGGTGCTTTATGGACTGTTTGACAAGTGCTGGAGGAGGAAATAGAGCCGTGCACCTGGTGATTGAAACCGTGCATCTGGTAACCCAAAAACACAAATATGGTCATAAATGCATTTAACGGTCATTCTGATTTTAATGCCCGCTATAGGAGCACCCTACTACGGCCCTCTTTCACTCAGGGCCGTCCTGGGTGCTTTATGGACTGTTTGACAAGTGCTGGAGGAGGAAATAGAGCCGTGCACCTGGTGATTGAAACCGTGCACCTGGTGATTGAAAACGTGCATCTGGTAACCCAAAAATTCAAATATGGTCCTAAATGCATTTAAGGGTCATTCTGATATTAATGCCCGCTATGGAAACACCCTACTACGGCCCTCTCTCTGTCGGGGGCGACCTGAGTGCATTATGGACACTTTGAAATTTCACGATGGATACTGATTGCTATACAAGCGGTAACCCAAAAACACAAATATGGTCATAAATGCATTTAACGGTCATTCTGATTTTAATGCCCGCTATAGGAGCACCCTACTACGGCCCTCTTTCACTCAGGGCCGTCCTGGGTGCTTTATGGACTGTTTGACAAGTGCTGGAGGAGGAAATAGAGCCGTGCACCTGGTGATTGAAACCGTGCATCTGGTAACCCAAAAACACAAATATGGTCATAAATGCATTTAACGGTCATTCTGATTTTAATGCCCGCTATAGGAGCACCCTACTACGGCCCTCTTTCACTCAGGGCCGTCCTGGGTGCTTTATGGACTGTTTGACAAGTGCTGGAGGAGGAAATAGAGCCGTGCACCTGGTGATTGAAACCGTGCACCTGGTGATTGAAAACGTGCATCTGGTAACCCAAAAATTCAAATATGGTCCTAAATGCATTTAAGGGTCATTCTGATATTAATGCCCGCTATGGAAACACCCTACTACGGCCCTCTCTCTGTCGGGGGCGACCTGAGTGCATTATGGACACTTTGAAATTTCACGATGGATACTGATTGCTATACAAGCGGTAACCCAAAAACACAAATATGGTCATAAATGCATTTAACGGTCATTCTGATTTTAATGCCCGCTATAGGAGCACCCTACTACGGCCCTCTTTCACTCAGGGCCGTCCTGGGTGCTTTATGGACTGTTTGACAAGTGCTGGAGGAGGAAATAGAGCCGTGCACCTGGTGATTGAAACCGTGCATCTGGTAACCCAAAACACAAATATGGTCATAAATGCATTTAACGGTCATTCTGATTTTAATGCCCGCTATAGGAGCACCCTACTACGGCCCTCTTTCACTCAGGGCCCGTCCTGGGGTGCTTTATGGACTGTTTGACAAGTGCTGGAGGAGGAAATAGAGCCTGTGCACCTGGTGATTGAACACCGTGCACCTGGTGATTGAAAACGTGCATCTGGTAACCCCAAAATTCAAATATGTCCTAAATGCATTTAAGGGTCATTCTGATATTAATGCCCGCTATGGAAACACCCTACTACGGCCCTCTCTCTGTCGGGGGCGACCTGAGTGCATTATGGACACTTTGAAATTTCACGATGGATACTGATTGCTATACAAGCGGTAACCCAAAAACACAAATATGGTCATAAATGCATTTAACGGTCATTCTGATTTTAATGCCCGCTATAGGAGCACCCTACTACGGCCCTCTTTCACTCAGGGCCGTCCTGGGTGCTTTATGGACTGTTTGACAAGTGCTGGAGGAGGAAATAGAGCCGTGCACCTGGTGATTGAAACCGTGCATCTGGTAACCCAAAAACACAAATATGGTCATAAATGCATTTAACGGTCATTCTGATTTTAATGCCCGCTATAGGAGCACCCTACTACGGCCCTCTTTCACTCAGGGCCGTCCTGGGTGCTTTATGGACTGTTTGACAAGTGCTGGAGGAGGAAATAGAGCCGTGCACCTGGTGATTGAAACCGTGCACCTGGTGATTGAAAACGTGCATCTGGTAACCCAAAAATTCAAATATGGTCCTAAATGCATTTAAGGGTCATTCTGATATTAATGCCCGCTATGGAAACACCCTACTACGGCCCTCTCTCTGTCGGGGGCGACCTGAGTGCATTATGGACACTTTGAAATTTCACGATGGATACTGATTGCTATACAAGCGGTAACCCAAAAACACAAATATGGTCATAAATGCATTTAACGGTCATTCTGATTTTAATGCCCGCTATAGGAGCACCCTACTACGGCCCTCTTTCACTCAGGGCCGTCCTGGGTGCTTTATGGACTGTTTGACAAGTGCTGGAGGAGGAAATAGAGCCGTGCACCTGGTGATTGAAACCGTGCATCTGGTAACCCAAAACACAAATATGGTCATAAATGCATTTAACGGTCATTCTGATTTTAATGCCCGCTATAGGAGCACCCTACTACGGCCCTCTTTCACTCAGGGCCGTCCTGGGTGCTTTATGGACTGTTTGACAAGTGCTGGAGGAGGAAATAGAGCCGTGCACCTGGTGATTGAAACCGTGCATCTGGTAACCCAAAACACAAATATGGTCATAAATGCATTTAACGGTCATTCTGATTTAATGCCCGCTATAGGAGCACCCTACTACGGCCCTCTTTCACTCAGGCCGTCCTGGTGCTTATGGACTGTTTGACAAGTGCTGGAGGAGGAAATAGAGCCGTGCACCCTGGTGATTGAAACCGTGCTACCTGGTTGATTGGAAAACGTGCATCTGGTAACCCAAAAATTCAAATATGGTCCTAAATGCATTTATAGGGTCATTCTGATATTAATGCCCGCTATGGAAACACCCTACTACGGCCCTCTCTCTGTCGGGGGCGACCTGAGTGCATTATGGACACTTTGAAATTTCACGATGGATACTGATTGCTATACAAGCGGTAACCCAAAAAACACAAATATGGTCTAAAGGCATTTAAAACGGTCATTCTGATTTTAATTGCCCGCTATAGGAGCACCCTACTACGGCCCTCTTTCACTCAGGGCCGTCCTGGGTGCTTATGGACTGTTTGACAAGTGCTGGAGGAGGAAATAGAGCCGTGCACCTGGTGATTGAAACCGTGCATCTGGTAACCCAAAAACACAAATATGGTCATAAATGCATTTAACGGTCATTCTGATTTTAATGCCCGCTATAGGAGCACCCTACTACGGCCCTCTTTCACTCAGGGCCGTCCTGGGTGCTTTATGGACTGTTTGACAAGTGCTGGAGGAGGAAATAGAGCCGTGCACCTGGTGATTGAAACCGTGCACCTGGTGATTGAAAACGTGCATCTGGTAACCCAAAAATTCAAATATGGTCCTAAATGCATTTAAGGGTCATTCTGATATTAATGCCCGCTATGGAAACACCCTACTACGGCCCTCTCTCTGTCGGGGGCGACCTGAGTGCATTATGGACACTTTGAAATTTCACGATGGATACTGATTGCTATACAAGCGGTAACCCAAAAACACAAATATGGTCATAAATGCATTTAACGGTCATTCTGATTTTAATGCCCGCTATAGGAGCACCCTACTACGGCCTCTTTCACTCAGGGCCGTCCTGGGTGCTTTATGGACTGTTTGACAAGTGCTGGAGGAGGAAATAGAGCCGTGCACCTGGTGATTGAAACCGTGCATCTGGTAACCCAAAAACACAAATATGGTCATAAATGCATTTAACGGTCATTCTGATTTTAATGCCCGCTATAGGAGCACCCTACTACGGCCCTCTTTCACTCAGGGCCGTCCTGGGTGCTTTATGGACTGTTTGACAAGTGCTGGAGGAGGAAAATAGAGCCGTGCACCTGGTGATTGAAACCGTGCACCTGGTGATTGAAAACGTGCATCTGGTAACCCAAAAATTCAAATATGGTCCTAAATGCATTTAAGGGTCATTCTGATATTAATGCCCGCTATGGAAACACCCTACTACGGCCCTCTCTCTGTCGGGGCGACCTGAGTGCATTATGGACACTTTGAAATTTCACGATGGATACTGATTGCTATACAAGCGGTAACCCAAAAACACAAATATGGTCATAAATGCATTTAACGGTCATTCTGATTTTAATGCCCGCTATAGGAGCACCCTACTACGGCCCTCTTTCACTCAGGGCCGTCCTGGGTGCTTTATGGACTGTTTGACAAGTGCTGGAGGAGGAAATAGAGCCGTGCACCTGGTGATTGAAACCGTGCATCTGGTAACCCAAAAACACAAATATGGTCATAAATGCATTTAACGGTCATTCTGATTTAATGCCCGCTATAGGAGCACCCTACTACGGCCCTCTTTCACTCAGGGCCGTCCTGGGTGCTTTATGGACTGTTTGACAAGTGCTGGAGGAGGAAATAGAGCCGTGCACCTGGTGATTGAAACCGTGCACCTGGTGATTGGAAAACGTGCATCTGGTAACCCAAAAATTCAAATATGGTCCTAAATGCATTTAAGGGTCATTCTGATATTAATGCCCGCTATGGAAACACCCTACTACGGCCCTCTCTCTGTCGGGGGCGACCTGAGTGCATTATGGACACTTTGAAATTTCACGATGGATACTGATTGCTATACAAGCGGTAACCCAAAAACACATATGGTCATAAATGCATTTAACGGTCATTCTGATTTTAATGCCCGCTATAGGAGCACCCTACTACGGCCCTCTTTCACTCAGGGCCGTCCTGGGTGCTTTATGGACTGTTTGACAAGTGCTGGAGGAGGAAATAGAGCCGTGCACCTGGTGATTGAAACCGTGCATCTGGTAACCCAAAAACACAAATATGGTCAAAATGCATTTAACGGTCATTCTGATTTTAATGCCCGCTATAGGAGCACCCTACTACGGCCCTCTTTCACTCAGGGCCGTCCTGGGTGCTTTATGGACTGTTTGACAAGTGCTGGAGGAGGAAATAGAGCCGTGCACCTGGTGATTGAAACCGTGCATCTGGTAACCCAAAAACACAAATATGGTCATAAATGCATTTAACGGTCATTCTGATTTTAATGCCCGCTATAGGAGCACCCTACTACGGCCCTCTTTCACTCAGGGCCGTCCTGGTGCTTATGGACTGTTTGACAAGTGCTGGAGGAGGAAATAGAGCCGTGCACCTGGTGATTGAAACGTGCATCTGGTAACCCAAAAACACAAATATGGTCATAAATGCATTTAAACGGTCATTCTGATTTTAATGCCGCTATAGGAGCACCCTACTACGGCCCTCTTTCACTCAGGGCCGTCCTGGGTGCTTTATGGACTGTTTGACAAGTGCTGGAGGAGGAAATAGAGCCGTGCACCTGGTGATTGAAACCGTGCACCTGGTGATTGAAAACGTGCATCTGGTAACCCAAAAATTCAAATATGGTCCTAAATGCATTTAAGGGTCATTCTGATATTAATGCCCGCTATGGAACACCTCTACTACGGCCCTCTCTCTGTCGGGGGCGACCTGAGGTGCATTATGGACACTTTGAAATGTCACGCATGGAGTACTGATTGCTATACAAGCGGTAACCACAAAACACAAATATGGTCATAAATGCATTTAACGGTCATTCTGATTTTAATGCCCGCTATAGGAGCACCCTACTACGGCCCTCTTTCACTCAGGGCCGTCCTGGGTGCTTTATGGACTGTTTGCAAGTGCTGGAGGAGGAAATAGAGCCGTGCACCTGGTGATTGAAACCGTGCATCTGGTAACCCAAAACCACAAATATGGTCATAAATGCATTAACGGTCATTCTGATTTTAATGCCCGCTATAGGAGCACCCTACTACGGCCCTCTTTCACTCAGGGGCCGTCCTGGGTGCTTTATGGACTGTTGACAAGTGCTGGAGGAGGAAATAGAGGCGTGCACCTGGTGATTGAACCGTGCACCTGGTGATTGAAAACGTGCATCTGGTAACCCAAAATCAAATATGGTCCTAAATGCATTTAAGGGTCATTCTGATATTAATGCCCGCTATGGAAACACCCTACTACGGCCCTCTCTCTGTCGTGGGGCGACCGGAGTGCATTATGGACACTTTGAAATTTCACGATGGATACTGATTGCTATACAAGCGGTAACCCAAAAACACAAATATGGTCATAAATGCATTTAACGGTCATTCTGATTTTAATGCCCGCTATAGGAGCACCCTACTACGGCCCTCTTTCACTCAGGGCCGTCCTGGGTGCTTTATGGACTGTTTGACAAGTGCTGGAGGAGGAAATAGAGCCGTGCACCTGGTGATTGAAACCGTGCATCTGGTAACCCAAAAACACAAATATGGTCATAAATGCATTTAACGGTCATTCTGATTTTAATGCCCGCTATAGGAGCACCCTACTACGGCCCTCTTTCACTCAGGGCCGTCCTGGGTGCTTTATGGACTGTTTGACAAGTGCTGGAGGAGGAAATAGAGCCGTGCACCTGGTGATTGAAACCGTGCATCTGGTAACCCAAAACACAAATATGGTCATAAATGCATTTAACGGTCATTCTGATTTTAATGCCCGCTATAGGAGCACCCTACTACGGCCCTCTTTCACTCAGGGCCGTCCTGCTTGGTGCTTTATGGACTGTTTTGACAAGTGCTGGAGGAGGAAATAGAGCCGTGCACCTGGTGAGTGAAACCGTGCACCTGGTGATTGAAAAACGTGCATCTGGTAACCCAAAAATTCAAATAGGTCCTAAATGCATTTAGGGGTCATTCTGATATTAATGCCGCGCTATGGAAACACCCTACTACGGCCCTCTCTCTGTCGGGGGCGACCTGAGTGCATTATGGACACTTTGAAATTTCACGATGGATACTGATTGCTATACAAGCGGTAACCCAAAAAACACAAATATGGTTCATAAATAGGGCATTTAAACGGTCATTCTGATTTTAATGCCCGCTATAGGAGCACCCTACTACGGCCCTCTTTCACTCAGGGCCGTCCTGGGTGCTTTATGGACTGTTTGACAAGTGCTGGAGGAGGAAATAGAGCCGTGCACCTGGTGATTGAAAACCGTGCATCTGGTAACCCAAAAACACAATATGGTCATAAATGCATTTAAGCGGTCATTCTGATTTTAATGCCCGCTATAGGAGCACCCTACTACGGCCCTCTTTCACTCAGGGCCGTCCTGGGTGCTTTATGGACTGTTTGACAAGTGCTGGAGGAGGAAATAGAGCCGTGCACCTGGTGATTGAAACCGTGCACCTGGTGATTGAAAACGTGCATCTGGTAACCCAAAATTCAAATATGGTCCTAAATGCATTTAAGGGTCATTCTGATATTAATGCCCGCTATGGAAACACCCTACTACGGCCCTCTCTCTGTCGGGGCGACCTGAGTGCATTATGGACACTTTGAAATTTCACGATGGATACTGATTGCTATACAAGCGGTAACCCAAAAACACAAATATGGTCATAAATGCATTTAACGGTCATTCTGATTTTAATGCCCGCTATAGGAGCACCCTACTACGGCCCTCTTTCACTCAGGGCCGTCCTGGGTGCTTTATGGACTGTTTGACAAGTGCTGGAGGAGGAAATAGAGCCGTGCACCTGGTGATTGAAACCGTGCATCTGGTAACCCAAAACACAAATATGGTCATAAATGCATTTAACGGTCATTCTGATTTTAATGCCCGCTATAGGAGCACCCTACTACGGCCCTCTTTCACTCAGGGCCGTCCTGGGTGCTTTATGGACTGTTTGACAAGTGCTGGAGGAGGAAATAGAGCCGTGCACCTGGTGATTGAAACCGTGCATCTGGTAACCCAAAACACAAATATGGTCATAAATGCATTTAACGGTCATTCTGATTTTAATGCCCGCTATAGGAGCACCCTACTACGGCCCTCTTTCACTCAGGGCCGTCCTGGGTGCTTTATGGACTGTTTGACAAGTGCTGGAGGAGGAATAGAGCCGTGCACCTGGTGATTGAAACCGTGCACCTGGTGATTGAAAACGTGCATCTGGTAACCCAAAAATTCAAATATGGTCCTAAATGCATTTAAGGGTCATTCTGATATTAATGCCCGCTATGGAAACACCCTACTACGGCCCTCTCTCTGTCGGGGCGACCTGAGTGCATTATGGACACTTTGAAATTTCACGATGGATACTGATTGCTATACAAGCGGTAACCCAAAAACACAATATGGTCATAAATGCATTTAACGGTCATTCTGATTTTAATGCCCGCTATAGGAGCACCCTACTACGGCCCTCTTTCACTCAGGGCCGTCCTGGGTGCTTTATGGACTGTTTGACAAGTGCTGGAGGAGGAAATAGAGCCGTGCACCTGGTGATTGAAACCGTGCATCTGGTAACCCAAAAACACAAATATGGTCATAAATGCATTTAACGGTCATTCTGATTTTAATGCCCGCTATAGGAGCACCCTACTACGGCCCTCTTTCACTCAGGGCCGTCCTGGGTGCTTTATGGACTGTTTGACAAGTGCTGGAGGAGGAAATAGAGCCGTGCACCTGGATTGAAACCGTGCACCTGGTGATTGAAAACGTGCATCTGGTAACCCAAAAATTCAAATATGGTCCTAAATGCATTTAAGGGTCATTCTGATATTAATGCCCGCTATGGAAACACCCTACTACGGCCCTCTCTCTGTCGGGGGCGACCTGAGTGCATTATGGACACTTTGAAATTTCACGATGGATACTGATTGCTATACAAGCGGTAACCCAAAAACACAAATGGTCATAAATGCATTTAACGGTCATTCTGATTTTAATGCCCGCTATAGGAGCACCCTACTACGGCCCTCTTTCACTCAGGGCCGTCCTGGGTGCTTTATGGACTGTTTGACAAGTGCTGGAGGAGGAAATAGAGCCGTGCACCTGGTGATTGAAACCGTGCATCTGGTAACCCAAAACACAAATATGGTCATAAATGCATTTAACGGTCATTCTGATTTTAATGCCCGCTATAGGAGCACCCTACTACGGCCCTCTTTCACTCAGGGCCGTCCTGGGTGCTTTATGGACTGTTTGACAAGTGCTGGAGGAGGAAATAGAGCCGTGCACCTGGTGATTGAAACCGTGCACCTGGTGATTGAAAACGTGCATCTGGTAACCCAAAATTCAAATATGTCCTAAATGCATTTAAGGGTCATTCTGATATTAATGCCCGCTATGGAAACACCCTACTACGGCCCTCTCTCTGTCGGGGGCGACCTGAGTGCATTATGGACACTTTGAAATTTCACGATGGATACTGATTGCTATACAAGCGGTAACCCAAAACACAAATATGGTCATAAATGCATTTAACGGTCATTCTGATTTTAATGCCCGCTATAGGAGCACCCTACTACGGCCCTCTTTCACTCAGGGCCGTCCTGGGTGCTTTATGGACTGTTTGACAAGTGCTGGAGGAGGAAATAGAGCCGTGCACCTGGTGATTGAAACCGTGCATCTGGTAACCCAAAAACACAATATGGTCATAAATGCATTTAACGGTCATTCTGATTTTAATGCCCGCTATAGGAGCACCCTACTACGGCCCTCTTTCACTCAGGGCCGTCCTGGGTGCTTTATGGACTGTTTGACAAGTGCTGGAGGAGGAAATAGAGCCGTGCACCTGGTGATTGAAACCGTGCATCTGGTAACCCAAAAACACAAATATGGTCATAAATGCATTTAACGGTCATTCTGATTTTAATGCCCGCTATAGGAGCACCCTACTACGGCCCTCTTTCACTCAGGGCCGTCCTGGGTGCTTTATGGACTGTTTGACAATGCTGGAGGAGGAAATAGAGCCGTGCACCTGGTGATTGAAACCGTGCATCTGGTAACCCAAAAACACAAATATGGTCATAAATGCATTTAACGGTCATTCTGATTTTAATGCCCGCTATAGGAGCACCCTACTACGGCCCTCTTTCACTCAGGGCCGTCCTGGGTGCTTTATGGACTGTTTGACAAGTGCTGGAGGAGGAAATAGAGCCGTGCACCTGGTGATTGAAACCGTGCACCTGGTGATTGAAAACGTGCATCTGGTAACCCAAAATTCAAATATGGTCCTAAATGCATTTAAGGGTCATTCTGATATTAATGCCCGCTATGGAAACACCCTACTACGGCCCTCTCTCTGTCGGGGCGACCTGAGTGCATTATGGACACTTTGAAATTTCACGATGGATACTGATTGCTATACAAGCGGTAACCCAAAAACACAAATATGGTCATAAATGCATTTAACGGTCATTCTGATTTTAATGCCCGCTATAGGAGCACCCTACTACGGCCCTCTTTCACTCAGGGCCGTCCTGGGTGCTTTATGGACTGTTTGACAAGTGCTGGAGGAGGAAATAGAGCCGTGCACCTGGTGATTGAAACCGTGCATCTGGTAACCAAAAACACAAATATGGTCATAAATGCATTTAACGGTCATTCTGATTTTAATGCCCGCTATAGGAGCACCCTACTACGGCCCTCTTTCACTCAGGGCCGTCCTGGGTGCTTTATGGACTGTTTGACAAGTGCTGGAGGAGGAAATAGAGCCGTGCACCTGGTGATTGAAACCGTGCACCTGGTGATTGAAAACGTGCATCTGGTAACCCAAAAATTCAAATATGGTCCTAAATGCATTTAAGGGTCATTCTGATATTAATGCCCGCTATGGAAACACCCTACTACGGCCCTCTCTCTGTCGGGGGCGACCTGAGTGCATTATGGACACTTTGAAATTTCACGATGGATACTGATTGCTATACAAGCGGTAACCCAAAAACACAAATATGGTCATAAATGCATTTAACGGTCATTCTGATTTTAATGCCCGCTATAGGAGCACCCTACTACGGCCCTCTTTCACTCAGGGCCGTCCTGGGTGCTTTATGGACTGTTTGACAAGTGCTGGAGGAGGAAATAGAGCCGTGCACCTGGTGATTGAAACCGTGCATCTGGTAACCCAAAAACACAAATATGGTCATAAATGCATTTAACGGTCATTCTGATTTTAATGCCCGCTATAGGAGCACCCTACTACGGCCCTCTTTCACTCAGGGCCGTCCTGGGTGCTTTATGGACTGTTTGACAAGTGCTGGAGGAGGAAATAGAGCCGTGCACCTGGTGATTGAAACCGTGCATCTGGTAACCCAAAAACACAAATATGGTCATAAATGCATTTAACGGTCATTCTGATTTTAATGCCCGCTATAGGAGCACCCTACTACGGCCCTCTTTCACTCAGGGCCGTCCTGGGTGCTTTATGGACTGTTTGACAAGTGCTGGAGGAGGAAATAGAGCCGTGCACCTGGTGATTGAAACCGTGCATCTGGTAACCCAAAAACACAAATATGGTCATAAATGCATTTAACGGTCATTCTGATTTTAATGCCCGCTATAGGAGCACCCTACTACGGCCCTCTTTCACTCAGGGCCGTCCTGGGTGCTTTATGGACTGTTTGACAAGTGCTGGAGGAGGAAATAGAGCCGTGCACCTGGTGATTGAAACCGTGCACCTGGTGATTGAAAACGTGCATCTGGTAACCCAAAAATTCAAATATGGTCCTAAATGCATTTAAGGGTCATTCTGATATTAATGCCCGCTATGGAAACACCCTACTACGGCCCTCTCTCTGTCGGGGCGACCTGAGTGCATTATGGACACTTTGAAATTTCACGATGGATACTGATTGCTATACAAGCGGTAACCCAAAAACACAAATATGGTCATAAATGCATTTAACGGTCATTCTGATTTTAATGCCCGCTATAGGAGCACCCTACTACGGCCCTCTTTCACTCAGGGCCGTCCTGGGTGCTTTATGGACTGTTTGACAAGTGCTGGAGGAGGAAATAGAGCCGTGCACCTGGTGATTGAAACCGTGCATCTGGTAACCCAAAACACAAATATGGTCATAAATGCATTTAACGGTCATTCTGATTTTAATGCCCGCTATAGGAGCACCCTACTACGGCCCTCTTTCACTCAGGGCCGTCCTGGGTGCTTTATGGACTGTTTGACAAGTGCTGGAGGAGGAAATAGAGCCGTGCACCTGGTGATTGAAACCGTGCACCTGGTGATTGAAAACGTGCATCTGGTAACCCAAAAATTCAAATATGGTCCTAAATGCATTTAAGGGTCATTCTGATATTAATGCCCGCTATGGAAACACCCTACTACGGCCCTCTCTCTGTCGGGGGCGACCTGAGTGCATTATGGACACTTTGAAATTTCACGATGGATACTGATTGCTATACAAGCGGTAACCCAAAAACACAAATATGGTCATAAATGCATTTAACGGTCATTCTGATTTTAATGCCCGCTATAGGAGCACCCTACTACGGCCCTCTTTCACTCAGGGCCGTCCTGGGTGCTTTATGGACTGTTTGACAAGTGCTGGAGGAGGAAATAGAGCCGTGCACCTGGTGATTGAAACCGTGCATCTGGTAACCCAAAAACACAAATATGGTCATAAATGCATTTAACGGTCATTCTGATTTTAATGCCCGCTATAGGAGCACCCTACTACGGCCCTCTTTCACTCAGGGCCGTCCTGGGTGCTTTATGGACTGTTTGACAAGTGCTGGAGGAGGAAATAGAGCCGTGCACCTGGTGATTGAAACCGTGCACCTGGTGATTGAAAACGTGCATCTGGTAACCCAAAAATTCAAATATGGTCCTAAATGCATTTAAGGGTCATTCTGATATTAATGCCCGCTATGGAAACACCCTACTACGGCCCTCTCTCTGTCGGGGGCGACCTGAGTGCATTATGGACACTTTGAAATTTCACGATGGATACTGATTGCTATACAAGCGGTAACCCAAAAACACAAATATGGTCATAAATGCATTTAACGGTCATTCTGATTTTAATGCCCGCTATAGGAGCACCCTACTACGGCCCTCTTTCACTCAGGGCCGTCCTGGGTGCTTTATGGACTGTTTGACAAGTGCTGGAGGAGGAAATAGAGCCGTGCACCTGGTGATTGAAACCGTGCATCTGGTAACCCAAAAACACAAATATGGTCATAAATGCATTTAACGGTCATTCTGATTTTAATGCCCGCTATAGGAGCACCCTACTACGGCCCTCTTTCACTCAGGGCCGTCCTGGGTGCTTTATGGACTGTTTGACAAGTGCTGGAGGAGGAAATAGAGCCGTGCACCTGGTGATTGAAACCGTGCATCTGGTAACCCAAAAACACAAATATGGTCATAAATGCATTTAACGGTCATTCTGATTTTAATGCCCGCTATAGGAGCACCCTACTACGGCCCTCTTTCACTCAGGGCCGTCCTGGGTGCTTTATGGACTGTTTGACAAGTGCTGGAGGAGGAAATAGAGCCGTGCACCTGGTGATTGAAACCGTGCACCTGGTGATTGAAAACGTGCATCTGGTAACCCAAAAATTCAAATATGGTCCTAAATGCATTTAAGGGTCATTCTGATATTAATGCCCGCTATGGAAACACCCTACTACGGCCCTCTCTCTGTCGGGGGCGACCTGAGTGCATTATGGACACTTTGAAATTTCACGATGGATACTGATTGCTATACAAGCGGTAACCCAAAAACACAAATATGGTCATAAATGCATTTAACGGTCATTCTGATTTTAATGCCCGCTATAGGAGCACCCTACTACGGCCCTCTTTCACTCAGGGCCGTCCTGGGTGCTTTATGGACTGTTTGACAAGTGCTGGAGGAGGAAATAGAGCCGTGCACCTGGTGATTGAAACCGTGCATCTGGTAACCCAAAAACACAAATATGGTCATAAATGCATTTAACGGTCATTCTGATTTTAATGCCCGCTATAGGAGCACCCTACTACGGCCCTCTTTCACACTCAGGGCCGTCCTGGGTGCTTTATGGACTGTTTGACAAGTGCTGGAGGAGGAAATAGAGCCGTGCACCTGGTGATTGAAACCGTGCACCTGGTGATTGAAAACGTGCATCTGGTAACCCAAAAATTCAAATATGGTCCTAAATGCATTTAAGGGTCATTCTGATATTAATGCCCGCTATGGAAACACCCTACTACGGCCCTCTCTCTGTCGGGGGCGACCTGAGTGCATTATGGACACTTTGAAATTTCACGATGGATACTGATTGCTATACAAGCGGTAACCCAAAAACACAAATATGGTCATAAATGCATTTAACGGTCATTCTGATTTTAATGCCCGCTATAGGAGCACCCTACTACGGCCCTCTTTCACTCAGGGCCGTCCTGGGTGCTTTATGGACTGTTTGACAAGTGCTGGAGGAGGAAATAGAGCCGTGCACCTGGTGATTGAAACCGTGCATCTGGTAACCCAAAAACACAAATATGGTCATAAATGCATTTAACGGTCATTCTGATTTTAATGCCCGCTATAGGAGCACCCTACTACGGCCCTCTTTCACTCAGGGCCGTCCTGGGTGCTTTATGGACTGTTTGACAAGTGCTGGAGGAGGAATAGAGCCGTGCACCTGGTGATTGAAACCGTGCATCTGGTAACCCAAAACACAAATATGGTCATAAATGCATTTAACGGTCATTCTGATTTTAATGCCCGCTATAGGAGCACCCTACTACGGCCCTCTTTCACTCAGGGCCGTCCTGGGTGCTTTATGGACTGTTTGACAAGTGCTGGAGGAGGAAATAGAGCCGTGCACCTGGTGATTGAAACCGTGCACCTGGTGATTGAAAACGTGCATCTGGTAACCCAAAAATTCAAATATGGTCCTAAATGCATTTAAGGGTCATTCTGATATTAATGCCCGCTATGGAAACACCCTACTACGGCCCTCTCTCTGTCGGGGCGACCTGAGTGCATTATGGACACTTTGAAATTTCACGATGGATACTGATTGCTATACAAGCGGTAACCCAAAAACACAAATATGGTCATAAATGCATTTAACGGTCATTCTGATTTTAATGCCCGCTATAGGAGCACCCTACTACGGCCCTCTTTCACTCAGGGCCGTCCTGGGTGCTTTATGGACTGTTTGACAAGTGCTGGAGGAGGAAATAGAGCCGTGCACCTGGTGATTGAAACCGTGCATCTGGTAACCCAAAAACACAAATATGGTCATAAATGCATTTAACGGTCATTCTGATTTTAATGCCCGCTATAGGAGCACCCTACTACGGCCCTCTTTCACTCAGGGCCGTCCTGGGTGCTTTATGGACTGTTTGACAAGTGCTGGAGGAGGAAATAGAGCCGTGCACCTGGTGATTGAAACCGTGCACCTGGTGATTGAAAACGTGCATCTGGTAACCCAAAAATTCAAATATGGTCCTAAATGCATTTAAGGGTCATTCTGATATTAATGCCCGCTATGGAAACACCCTACTACGGCCCTCTCTCTGTCGGGGGCGACCTGAGTGCATTATGGACACTTTGAAATTTCACGATGGATACTGATTGCTATACAAGCGGTAACCCAAAACACAAATATGGTCATAAATGCATTTAACGGTCATTCTGATTTTAATGCCCGCTATAGGAGCACCCTACTACGGCCCTCTTTCACTCAGGGCCGTCCTGGGTGCTTTATGGACTGTTTGACAAGTGCTGGAGGAGGAAATAGAGCCGTGCACCTGGTGATTGAAACCGTGCATCTGGTAACCCAAAAACACAAATATGGTCATAAATGCATTTAACGGTCATTCTGATTTTAATGCCCGCTATAGGAGCACCCTACTACGGCCCTCTTTCACTCAGGGCCGTCCTGGGTGCTTTATGGACTGTTTGACAAGTGCTGGAGGAGAAATAGAGCCGTGCACCTGGTGATTGAAACGTGCATCTGGTAACCCAAAAACACAAATATGGTCATAAATGCATTTAACGGTCATTCTGATTTTAATGCCCGCTATAGGAGCACCCTACTACGGCCCTCTTTCACTCAGGGCCGTCCTGGGTGCTTTATGGACTGTTTGACAAGTGCTGGAGGAGGAAATAGAGCCGTGCACCTGGTGATTGAAACCGTGCACCTGGTGATTGAAAACGTGCATCTGGTAACCCAAAAATTCAAATATGGTCCTAAATGCATTTAAGGGTCATTCTGATATTAATGCCCGCTATGGAAACACCCTACTACGGCCCTCTCTCTGTCGGGGGCGACCTGAGTGCATTATGGACACTTTGAAATTTCACGATGGATACTGATTGCTATACAAGCGGTAACCCAAAAACACAATATGGTCATAAATGCATTTAACGGTCATTCTGATTTTAATGCCCGCTATAGGAGCACCCTACTACGGCCCTCTTTCACTCAGGGCCGTCCTGGGTGCTTTATGGACTGTTTGACAAGTGCTGGAGGAGGAAATAGAGCCGTGCACCTGGTGATTGAAACCGTGCATCTGGTAACCCAAACACAAATATGGTCATAAATGCATTTAACGGTCATTCTGATTTTAATGCCCGCTATAGGAGCACCCTACTACGGCCCTCTTTCACTCAGGGCCGTCCTGGGTGCTTTATGGACTGTTTGACAAGTGCTGGAGGAGGAAATAGAGCCGTGCACCTGGTGATTGAAACCGTGCATCTGGTAACCCAAAAACACAAATATGGTCATAAATGCATTTAACGGTCATTCTGATTTTAATGCCCGCTATAGGAGCACCCTACTACGGCCCTCTTTCACTCAGGGCCGTCCTGGGTGCTTTATGGACTGTTTGACAAGTGCTGGAGGAGGAAATAGAGCCGTGCACCTGGTGATTGAAACCGTGCACCTGGTGATTGAAAACGTGCATCTGGTAACCCAAAAATTCAAATATGGTCCTAAATGCATTTAAGGGTCATTCTGATATTAATGCCCGCTATGGAAACACCCTACTACGGCCCTCTCTCTGTCGGGGGCGACCTGAGTGCATTATGGACACTTTGAAATTTCACGATGGATACTGATTGCTATACAAGCGGTAACCCAAAAACACAAATATGGTCATAAATGCATTTAACGGTCATTCTGATTTTAATGCCCGCTATAGGAGCACCCTACTACGGCCCTCTTTCACTCAGGGCCGTCCTGGGTGCTTTATGGACTGTTTGACAAGTGCTGGAGGAGGAAATAGAGCCGTGCACCTGGTGATTGAAACCGTGCATCTGGTAACCCAAAAACACAAATATGGTCATAAATGCATTTAACGGTCATTCTGATTTTAATGCCCGCTATAGGAGCACCCTACTACGGCCCTCTTTCACTCAGGGCCGTCCTGGGTGCTTTATGGACTGTTTGACAAGTGCTGGAGGAGGAAATAGAGCCGTGCACCTGGTGATTGAAACCGTGCATCTGGTAACCCAAAAACACAAATATGGTCATAAATGCATTTAACGGTCATTCTGATTTTAATGCCCGCTATAGGAGCACCCTACTACGGCCCTCTTTCACTCAGGGCCGTCCTGGGTGCTTTATGGACTGTTTGACAAGTGCTGGAGGAGGAAATAGAGCCGTGCACCTGGTGATTGAAACCGTGCACCTGGTGATTGAAAACGTGCATCTGGTAACCCAAAAATTCAAATATGGTCCTAAATGCATTTAAGGTCATTCTGATATTAATGCCCGCTATGGAAACACCCTACTACGGCCCTCTCTCTGTCGGGGGCGACCTGAGTGCATTATGGACACTTTGAAATTTCAGGAGGATACTGATTGCTATACAAGCGGTAACCCAAAAACACAAATATGGTCATAAATGCATTTAACGGTCATTCTGATTTTAATGCCCGCTATAGGAGCACCCTACTACGGCCCTCTTTCACTCAGGGCCGTCCTGGGTGCTTTATGGACTGTTTGACAAGTGCTGGAGGAGGAAATAGAGCCGTGCACCTGGTGATTGAAACCGTGCACCTGGTGATTGAAAACGTGCATCTGGTAACCCAAAAATTCAAATATGGTCCTAAATGCATTTAAGGGTCATTCTGATATTAATGCCCGCTATGGAAACACCCTACTACGGCCCTCTCTCTGTCGGGGGCGACCTGAGTGCATTATGGACACTTTGAAATTTCACGATGGATACTGATTGCTATACAAGCGGTAACCCAAAAACACAAATATGGTCATAAATGCATTTAACGGTCATTCTGATTTTAATGCCCGCTATAGGAGCACCCTACTACGGCCCTCTTTCACTCAGGGCCGTCCTGGGTGCTTTATGGACTGTTTGACAAGTGCTGGAGGAGGAAATAGAGCCGTGCACCTGGTGATTGAAACCGTGCATCTGGTAACCCAAAAACACAAATATGGTCATAAATGCATTTAACGGTCATTCTGATTTTAATGCCCGCTATAGGAGCACCCTACTACGGCCCTCTTTCACTCAGGGCCGTCCTGGGTGCTTTATGGACTGTTTGACAAGTGCTGGAGGAGGAAATAGAGCCGTGCACCTGGTGATTGAAACCGTGCACCTGGTGATTGAAAACGTGCATCTGGTAACCCAAAAATTCAAATATGGTCCTAAATGCATTTAAGGGTCATTCTGATATTAATGCCCGCTATGGAAACACCCTACTACGGCCCTCTCTCTGTCGGGGGCGACCTGAGTGCATTATGGACACTTTGAAATTTCACGATGGATACTGATTGCTATACAAGCGGTAACCCAAAAACACAAATATGGTCATAAATGCATTTAACGGTCATTCTGATTTTAATGCCCGCTATAGGAGCACCCTACTACGGCCCTCTTTCACTCAGGGCCGTCCTGGGTGCTTTATGGACTGTTTGACAAGTGCTGGAGGAGGAAATAGAGCCGTGCACCTGGTGATTGAAACCGTGCATCTGGTAACCCAAAAACACAAATATGGTCATAAATGCATTTAACGGTCATTCTGATTTTAATGCCCGCTATAGGAGCACCCTACTACGGCCCTCTTTCACTCAGGGCCGTCCTGGGTGCTTTATGGACTGTTTGACAAGTGCTGGAGGAGGAAATAGAGCCGTGCACCTGGTGATTGAAACCGTGCACCTGGTGATTGAAAACGTGCATCTGGTAACCCAAAAATTCAAATATGGTCCTAAATGCATTTAAGGGTCATTCTGATATTAATGCCCGCTATGGAAACACCCTACTACGGCCCTCTCTCTGTCGGGGGCGACCTGAGTGCATTATGGACACTTTGAAATTTCACGATGGATACTGATTGCTATACAAGCGGTAACCCAAAAACACAAATATGGTCATAAATGCATTTAACGGTCATTCTGATTTTAATGCCCGCTATAGGAGCACCCTACTACGGCCCTCTTTCACTCAGGGCCGTCCTGGGTGCTTTATGGACTGTTTGACAAGTGCTGGAGGAGGAAATAGAGCCGTGCACCTGGTGATTGAAACCGTGCATCTGGTAACCCAAAAACACAAATATGGTCATAAATGCATTTAACGGTCATTCTGATTTTAATGCCCGCTATAGGAGCACCCTACTACGGCCCTCTTTCACTCAGGGCCGTCCTGGGTGCTTTATGGACTGTTTGACAAGTGCTGGAGGAGGAAATAGAGCCGTGCACCTGGTGATTGAAACCGTGCACCTGGTGATTGAAAACGTGCATCTGGTAACCCAAAAATTCAAATATGGTCCTAAATGCATTTAAGGGTCATTCTGATATTAATGCCCGCTATGGAAACACCCTACTACGGCCCTCTCTCTGTCGGGGGCGACCTGAGTGCATTATGGACACTTTGAAATTTCACGATGGATACTGATTGCTATACAAGCGGTAACCCAAAAACACAAATATGGTCATAAATGCATTTAACGGTCATTCTGATTTTAATGCCCGCTATAGGAGCACCCTACTACGGCCCTCTTTCACTCAGGGCCGTCCTGGGTGCTTTATGGACTGTTTGACAAGTGCTGGAGGAGGAAATAGAGCCGTGCACCTGGTGATTGAAACCGTGCATCTGGTAACCCAAAAACACAAATATGGTCATAAATGCATTTAACGGTCATTCTGATTTTAATGCCCGCTATAGGAGCACCCTACTACGGCCCTCTTTCACTCAGGGCCGTCCTGGGTGCTTTATGGACTGTTTGACAAGTGCTGGAGGAGGAAATAGAGCCGTGCACCTGGTGATTGAAACCGTGCATCTGGTAACCCAAAAACACAAATATGGTCATAAATGCATTTAACGGTCATTCTGATTTTAATGCCCGCTATAGGAGCACCCTACTACGGCCCTCTTTCACTCAGGGCCGTCCTGGGTGCTTTATGGACTGTTTGACAAGTGCTGGAGGAGGAAATAGAGCCGTGCACCTGGTGATTGAAACCGTGCATCTGGTAACCCAAAAACACAAATATGGTCATAAATGCATTTAACGGTCATTCTGATTTTAATGCCCGCTATAGGAGCACCCTACTACGGCCCTCTTTCACTCAGGGCCGTCCTGGGTGCTTTATGGACTGTTTGACAAGTGCTGGAGGAGGAAATAGAGCCGTGCACCTGGTGATTGAAACCGTGCACCTGGTGATTGAAAACGTGCATCTGGTAACCCAAAAATTCAAATATGGTCCTAAATGCATTTAAGGGTCATTCTGATATTAATGCCCGCTATGGAAACACCCTACTACGGCCCTCTCTCTGTCGGGGCGACCTGAGTGCATTATGGACACTTTGAAATTTCACGATGGATACTGATTGCTATACAAGCGGTAACCCAAAAACACAAATATGGTCATAAATGCATTTAACGGTCATTCTGATTTTAATGCCCGCTATAGGAGCACCCTACTACGGCCCTCTTTCACTCAGGGCCGTCCTGGGTGCTTTATGGACTGTTTGACAAGTGCTGGAGGAGGAAATAGAGCCGTGCACCTGGTGATTGAAACCGTGCATCTGGTAACCCAAAAACACAAATATGGTCATAAATGCATTTAACGGTCATTCTGATTTTAATGCCCGCTATAGGAGCACCCTACTACGGCCCTCTTTCACTCAGGGCCGTCCTGGGTGCTTTATGGACTGTTTGACAAGTGCTGGAGGAGGAAATAGAGCCGTGCACCTGGTGATTGAAACCGTGCACCTGGTGATTGAAAACGTGCATCTGGTAACCCAAAAATTCAAATATGGTCCTAAATGCATTTAAGGGTCATTCTGATATTAATGCCCGCTATGGAAACACCCTACTACGGCCCTCTCTCTGTCGGGGGCGACCTGAGTGCATTATGGACACTTTGAAATTTCACGATGGATACTGATTGCTATACAAGCGGTAACCCAAAAACACAAATATGGTCATAAATGCATTTAACGGTCATTCTGATTTTAATGCCCGCTATAGGAGCACCCTACTACGGCCCTCTTTCACTCAGGGCCGTCCTGGGTGCTTTATGGACTGTTTGACAAGTGCTGGAGGAGGAAATAGAGCCGTGCACCTGGTGATTGAAACCGTGCATCTGGTAACCCAAAAACACAAATATGGTCATAAATGCATTTAACGGTCATTCTGATTTTAATGCCCGCTATAGGAGCACCCTACTACGGCCCTCTTTCACTCAGGGCCGTCCTGGGTGCTTTATGGACTGTTTGACAAGTGCTGGAGGAGGAAATAGAGCCGTGCACCTGGTGATTGAAACCGTGCACCTGGTGATTGAAAACGTGCATCTGGTAACCCAAAAATTCAAATATGGTCCTAAATGCATTTAAGGGTCATTCTGATATTAATGCCCGCTATGGAAACACCCTACTACGGCCCTCTCTCTGTCGGGGGCGACCTGAGTGCATTATGGACACTTTGAAATTTCACGATGGATACTGATTGCTATACAAGCGGTAACCCAAAAACACAAATATGGTCATAAATGCATTTAACGGTCATTCTGATTTTAATGCCCGCTATAGGAGCACCCTACTACGGCCCTCTTTCACTCAGGGCCGTCCTGGGTGCTTTATGGACTGTTTGACAAGTGCTGGAGGAGGAAATAGAGCCGTGCACCTGGTGATTGAAACCGTGCATCTGGTAACCCAAAAACACAAATATGGTCATAAATGCATTTAACGGTCATTCTGATTTTAATGCCCGCTATAGGAGCACCCTACTACGGCCCTCTTTCACTCAGGGCCGTCCTGGGTGCTTTATGGACTGTTTGACAAGTGCTGGAGGAGGAAATAGAGCCGTGCACCTGGTGATTGAAACCGTGCATCTGGTAACCCAAAAACACAAATATGGTCATAAATGCATTTAACGGTCATTCTGATTTTAATGCCCGCTATAGGAGCACCCTACTACGGCCCTCTTTCACTCAGGGCCGTCCTGGGTGCTTTATGGACTGTTTGACAAGTGCTGGAGGAGGAAATAGAGCCGTGCACCTGGTGATTGAAACCGTGCACCTGGTGATTGAAAACGTGCATCTGGTAACCCAAAAATTCAAATATGGTCCTAAATGCATTTAAGGGTCATTCTGATATTAATGCCCGCTATGGAAACACCCTACTACGGCCCTCTCTCTGTCGGGGGCGACCTGAGTGCATTATGGACACTTTGAAATTTCACGATGGATACTGATTGCTATACAAGCGGTAACCCAAAAACACAAATATGGTCATAAATGCATTTAACGGTCATTCTGATTTTAATGCCCGCTATAGGAGCACCCTACTACGGCCCTCTTTCACTCAGGGCCGTCCTGGGTGCTTTATGGACTGTTTGACAAGTGCTGGAGGAGGAAATAGAGCCGTGCACCTGGTGATTGAAACCGTGCATCTGGTAACCCAAAAACACAAATATGGTCATAAATGCATTTAACGGTCATTCTGATTTTAATGCCCGCTATAGGAGCACCCTACTACGGCCCTCTTTCACTCAGGGCCGTCCTGGGTGCTTTATGGACTGTTTGACAAGTGCTGGAGGAGGAAATAGAGCCGTGCACCTGGTGATTGAAACCGTGCACCTGGTGATTGAAAACGTGCATCTGGTAACCCAAAAATTCAAATATGGTCCTAAATGCATTTAAGGGTCATTCTGATATTAATGCCCGCTATGGAAACACCCTACTACGGCCCTCTCTCTGTCGGGGGCGACCTGAGTGCATTATGGACACTTTGAAATTTCACGATGGATACTGATTGCTATACAAGCGGTAACCCAAAAACACAAATATGGTCATAAATGCATTTAACGGTCATTCTGATTTTAATGCCCGCTATAGGAGCACCCTACTACGGCCCTCTTTCACTCAGGGCCGTCCTGGGTGCTTTATGGACTGTTTGACAAGTGCTGGAGGAGGAAATAGAGCCGTGCACCTGGTGATTGAAACCGTGCATCTGGTAACCCAAAAACACAAATATGGTCATAAATGCATTTAACGGTCATTCTGATTTTAATGCCCGCTATAGGAGCACCCTACTACGGCCCTCTTTCACTCAGGGCCGTCCTGGGTGCTTTATGGACTGTTTGACAAGTGCTGGAGGAGGAAATAGAGCCGTGCACCTGGTGATTGAAACCGTGCATCTGGTAACCCAAAAACACAAATATGGTCATAAATGCATTTAACGGTCATTCTGATTTTAATGCCCGCTATAGGAGCACCCTACTACGGCCCTCTTTCACTCAGGGCCGTCCTGGGTGCTTTATGGACTGTTTGACAAGTGCTGGAGGAGGAAATAGAGCGTGCACCTGTGATGAAACCCGTGCACCTGGGATTGAAAACCGTGCATTGGTAACCCAAAAATTCAAATATGGTCCTAAAATGCATTTAAGGTCATTCTGATATTATGCCCGCTATGGAACACCCCTACTACGGCCCTCTCTCTGTCGGGGGCGACACTGAGTGCATTATGACACTTTGAAATTTCACGATGGATACTGATTGCTATACAAGGCGGACCCAAAACACAAATATGGTCATAAATGCATTTAACGTCATTCTATTTAATGCCCGCTATAGGAGCACCCTACTACGCCTCTTTCACTCAGGGCCGTCCTGGGGTCTTTATGGACTGTTGACAAGTGTGAGGAGGAAATAGCAGCCGTGCACCTGGTGATTGAAACCGTGCATCTGGTAACCAAAAACACAAAATATTGGTCATAAATGAACTTTAACGGTCATTTCTGATTTTATGCCCGCCTATAGGAGCACCCTACTACGGCCCTCTTTCACTCAGGGCCGTCCTGGGTGCTTTATGGACTGTTTGACAAGTGCTGGAGGAGGAAATAGAGCCGTGCACCTGGTGATTGAAACCGTGCACCTGGTGATTGAAAACGTGCATCTGGTAACCCAAAAATTCAAATATGGTCCTAAATGCATTTAAGGGTCATTCTGATATTAATGCCCGCTATGGAAACACCCTACTACGGCCCTCTCTCTGTCGGGGGCGACCTGAGTGCATTATGGACACTTTGAAATTTCACGATGGATACTGATTGCTATACAAGCGGTAACCCAAAAACACAAATATGGTCATAAATGCATTTAACGGTCATTCTGATTTTAATGCCCGCTATAGGAGCACCCTACTACGGCCCTCTTTCACTCAGGGCCGTCCTGGGTGCTTTATGGACTGTTTGACAAGTGCTGGAGGAGGAAATAGAGCCGTGCACCTGGTGATTGAAACCGTGCATCTGGTAACCCAAAAACACAAATATGGTCATAAATGCATTTAACGGTCATTCTGATTTTAATGCCCGCTATAGGAGCACCCTACTACGGCCCTCTTCACTCAGGCCGTCCTGGGTGCTTTATGGACTGTTTGACAAGTGCTGGAGGAGGAAATAGAGCCGTGCACCTGGTGATTGAAACCGTGCATCTGGTAACCCAAAAACACAAATATGGTCATAAATGCATTTAACGGTCATTCTGATTTTAATGCCCGCTATAGGAGCACCCTACTACGGCCCTCTTTCACTCAGGGCCGTCCTGGTGCTTTATGGACTGTTTGACAAGTGCTGGAGGAGGAAATAGAGCCGTGCACCTGGTGATTGAAACCGTGCACCTGGTGATTGAAAACGTGCATCTGGTAACCCAAAAATTCAAATATGGTCCTAAATGCATTTAAGGGTCATTCTGATATTAATGCCCGCTATGGAAACACCCTACTACGGCCCTCTCTCTGTCGGGGGCGACCTGAGTGCATTATGGACACTTTGAAATTTCACGATGGATACTGATTGCTATAACAGCGGTAACCCAAAAAACACAATATGGTCATAAATGCATTTAACGGTCATTCTGATTTTAATGCCCGCTATAGGAGCACCCTACTACGGCCCTCTTTCACTCAGGGCCGTCCTGGGTGCTTTATGGACTGTTTGACAAGTGCTGGAGGAGGAAATAGAGCCGTGCACCTGGTGATTGAAACCGTGCATCTGGTAACCCAAAAACACAAATATGGTCATAAATGCATTTAACGGTCATTCTGATTTTAATGCCCGCTATAGGAGCACCCTACTACGGCCCTCTTTCACTCAGGGCCGTCCTGGGTGCTTTATGGACTGTTTGACAAGTGCTGGAGGAGGAAAAGAGCCGTGCACCTGGTGATTGAAACCGTGCACCTGGTGATTGAAAACGTGCATCTGGTAACCCAAAAATTCAAATATGGTCCTAAATGCATTTAAGGGTCATTCTGATATTAATGCCCGCTATGGAAACACCCTACTACGGCCCTCTCTCTGTCGGGGGCGACCTGAGTGCATTATGGACACTTTGAAATTTCACGATGGATACTGATTGCTATACAAGCGGTAACCCAAAAACACAAATATGGTCATAAATGCATTTAACGGTCATTCTGATTTTAATGCCCGCTATAGGAGCACCCTACTACGGCCCTCTTTCACTCAGGGCCGTCCTGGGTGCTTTATGGACTGTTTGACAAGTGCTGGAGGAGGAAATAGAGCCGTGCACCTGGTGATTGAAACCGTGCATCTGGTAACCCAAAAACACAAATATGGTCATAAATGCATTTAACGGTCATTCTGATTTTAATGCCCGCTATAGGAGCACCCTACTACGGCCCTCTTTCACTCAGGGCCGTCCTGGGTGCTTTATGGACTGTTTGACAAGTGCTGGAGGAGGAAATAGAGCCGTGCACCTGGTGATTGAAACCGTGCATCTGGTAACCCAAAAACACAAATATGGTCATAAATGCATTTAACGGTCATTCTGATTTAATGCCCGCTATAGGAGCACCCTACTACGGCCCTCTTTCACTCAGGGCGTCCTGGGTGCTTTATGGACTGTTTGACAAGTGCTGGAGGAGGAAATAGAGCCGTGCACCTGGTGATTGAAACCGTGCACCTGGTGATTGAAAACGTGCATCTGGTAACCCAAAAATTCAAATATGGTCCTAAATGCATTTAAGGGTCATTCTGATATTAATGCCCGCTATGGAACACCCTACTACGGCCCTCTCTCTGTCGGGGGCGACCTGAGTGCATTATGGACACTTTGAAATTTCACGATGGATACTGATTGCTATACAAGCGGTAACCCAAAAACACAAATATGGTCATAAATGCATTTAACGGTCATTCTGATTTTAATGCCCGCTATAGGAGCACCCTACTACGGCCCTCTTTCACTCAGGGCCGTCCTGGGTGCTTTATGGACTGTTTGACAAGTGCTGGAGGAGGAAATAGAGCCGTGCACCTGGTGATTGAAACCGTGCATCTGGTAACCCAAAACACAAATATGGTCATAAATGCATTTAACGGTCATTCTGATTTTAATGCCCGCTATAGGAGCACCCTACTACGGCCCTCTTTCACTCAGGGCCGTCCTGGGTGCTTTATGGACTGTTTGACAAGTGCTGGAGGAGGAAATAGAGCCGTGCACCTGGTGATTGAAACCGTGCACCTGGTGATTGAAAACGTGCATCTGGTAACCCAAAAATTCAAATATGGTCCTAAATGCATTTAAGGGTCATTCTGATATTAATGCCCGCTATGGAAACACCCTACTACGGCCCTCTCTCTGTCGGGGGCGACCTGAGTGCATTATGGACACTTTGAAATTTCACGATGGATACTGATTGCTATACAAGCGGTAACCCAAAAACACAAATATGGTCATAAATGCATTTAACGGTCATTCTGATTTTAATGCCCGCTATAGGAGCACCCTACTACGGCCCTCTTTCACTCAGGGCCGTCCTGGGTGCTTTATGGACTGTTTGACAAGTGCTGGAGGAGGAAATAGAGCCGTGCACCTGGTGATTGAAACCGTGCATCTGGTAACCCAAAAACACAAATATGGTCATAAATGCATTTAACGGTCATTCTGATTTTAATGCCCGCTATAGGAGCACCCTACTACGGCCCTCTTTCACTCAGGGCCGTCCTGGGTGCTTTATGGACTGTTTGACAAGTGCTGGAGGAGGAAATAGAGCCGTGCACCTGGTGATTGAACCCACCTGGTGATTCAAACGTGCATCTGGTAACCCAAAATTCAAATATGGTCATAAATGCATTTAAGGTCATTCTGATATTAATGCCCGCTATGGAAACACCCACCTACTACGGCCCTCTCTCTGTCGCCTGGTGCGTTATGGACCCTTTGACTGTGCACGATGGACTGTATCTGTGATTGAAACCATCCACCTGATTGAAAACGGTGCACTGGTAAATTATACGATTTCTACGCAAAAAAGCACCACAAGCATTGGGCATACTGGCCGCCGTCTCACTTAGGAACTGCCCACCCGGGGGTGGGGCGACCGGCCGTGCACTACCGATGGATCCGATGGCATAAATGGTAACCCGAAAAAAACAAAATAATAAATGCATTTAACGGTCATTCTGATTTAATGCCCGCTATAGGGGCACTACTACGGCCCTCTTTCACTCAGGGCCGTCCTGGGTGCTTTATGGACTGTTTGACAAGTGCTGGAGGAGGAAATAGAGCCGTGCACCTGGTGATTGAAACCGTGCATCTGGTAACCCAAAAACACAATATGGTCATAAATGCATTTAACGGTCATTCTGATTTTAATGCCCGCTATAGGAGCACCCTACTACGGCCCTCTTTCACTCAGGGCCCTGGGTGCTTTATGGACTGTTTGACAAGTGCTGGAGGAGGAAATAGAGCCGTGCACCTGGTGATTGAAACCGTGCACCTGGTGATTGAAAACGTGCATCTGGTAACCCAAAAATTCAAATATGGTCCTAAATGCATTTAAGGGTCATTCTGATATTAATGCCCGCTATGGAAACACCTACTACGGCCCTCTCTCTGTCGGGGGCGACCTGAGTGCATTATGGACACTTTGAAATTTCACGATGGATACTGATTGCTATACAAGCGGTAACCAAAAACACAATATGGTCATAAATGCATTTAACGGTCATTCTGATTTTAATGCCCGCTATAGGAGCACCCTACTACGGCCCTCTTTCACTCAGGGCCGTCCTGGGTGCTTTATGGACTGTTTGACAAGTGCTGGAGGAGGAAATAGAGCCGTGCACCTGGTGATTGAAACCGTGCATCTGGTAACCCAAAAACAAATATGGTCATAAATGCATTTAACGGTCATTCTGATTTTAATGCCCGCTATAGGAGCACCCTACTACGGCCCTCTTTCACTCAGGGCCGTCCTGGGTGCTTTATGGACTGTTTGACAAGTGCTGGAGGAGGAAATAGAGCCGTGCACCTGGTGATTGAAACCGTGCATCTGGTAACCCAAAAACACAAATATGGTCATAAATGCATTTAACGGTCATCTGATTTTAAATGCCGCTATAGGAGCCCCCTACTACGGCCCTCTTTCACTCAGGGCCGTCCTGGGTGCTTTAGTGGACTGTTTGACAAGTGCTGGAGGAGGAATAGAGGCCGTGCACCTGGTGATTGAATAAACCCGTGTGCACCTGGTGATGTGAAAACGTGCATCTGGTAACCCAAAAATTCAAATATGGCCTAAATGCATTTAAGGGTCATTCTGATATTAATGCCCGCTATGGAAACACCCTACTACGGCCCTCTCTCTGTCGGGGGCGACCTGAGTGCATTATGGACACTTTGAAATTTCACGATGGATACTGATTGCTATACAAGCGGTAACCCAAAACACAAATATGGTCATAAATGCATTTAACGGTCATTCTGATTTTAATGCCCGCTATAGGAGCACCCTACTACGGCCCTCTTTCACTCAGGGCCGTCCTGGGTGCTTTATGGACTGTTTGACAAGTGCTGGAGGAGGAAATAGAGCCGTGCACCTGGTGATTGAAACCGTGCATCTGGTAACCCAAAAACACAAATATGGTCATAAATGCATTTAACGGTCATTCTGATTTTAATGCCCGCTATAGGAGCACCCTACTACGGCCCTCTTTCACTCAGGGCCGTCCTGGGTGCTTTATGGACTGTTTGACAAGTGCTGGAGGAGGAAATAGAGCGTGCACCTGGTGATTGAAACCGTGCACCTGGTGATTGAAAACGTGCATCTGGTAACCCAAAAATTCAAATATGGTCCTAAATGCATTTAAGGGTCATTCTGATATTAATGCCCGCTATGGAAACACCCTACTACGGCCCTCTCTCTGTCGGGGGCGACCTGAGTGCATTATGGACACTTTGAAATTTCACGATGGATACTGATTGCTATACAAGCGGTAACCCAAAAACACAAATATGGTCATAAATGCATTTAACGGTCATTCTGATTTTAATGCCCGCTATAGGAGCACCCTACTACGGCCCTCTTTCACTCAGGGCCGTCCTGGGTGCTTTATGGACTGTTTGACAAGTGCTGGAGGAGGAAATAGAGCCGTGCACCTGGTGATTGAAACCGTGCATCTGGTAACCCAAAAACACAAATATGGTCATAAATGCATTTAACGGTCATTCTGATTTTAATGCCCGCTATAGGAGCACCCTACTACGGCCCTCTTTCACTCAGGGCCGTCCTGGGTGCTTTATGGACTGTTTGACAAGTGCTGGAGGAGGAAATAGAGCCGTGCACCTGGTGATTGAAACCGTGCACCTGGTGATTGAAAAACGTGCATCTGGTAACCCAAAAATTCAAATATGGTCCTAAATGCATTTAAGGGTCATTCTGATATTAATGCCCGCTATGGAAACACCCTACTACGGCCCTCTCTCTGTCGGGGGCGACCTGAGTGCATTATGGACACTTTGAAATTTCACGATGGATACTGATTGCTATACAAGCGGTAACCCAAAAACACAAATATGGTCATAAATGCATTTAACGGTCATTCTGATTTTAATGCCCGCTATAGGAGCACCCTACTACGGCCCTCTTTCACTCAGGGCCGTCCTGGGTGCTTTATGGACTGTTTGACAAGTGCTGGAGGAGGAAATAGAGCCGTGCACCTGGTGATTGAAACCGTGCATCTGGTAACCCAAAAACACAAATATGGTCATAAATGCATTTAACGGTCATTCTGATTTTAATGCCCGCTATAGGAGCACCCTACTACGGCCCTCTTTCACTCAGGGCCGTCCTGGGTGCTTTATGGACTGTTTGACAAGTGCTGGAGGAGGAAATAGAGCCGTGCACCTGGTGATTGAAACCGTGCACCTGGTGATTGAAAACGTGCATCTGGTAACCCAAAAATTCAAATATGGTCCTAAATGCATTTAAGGGTCATTCTGATATTAATGCCCGCTATGGAAACACCCTACTACGGCCCTCTCTCTGTCGGGGGCGACCTGAGTGCATTATGGACACTTTGAAATTTCACGATGGATACTGATTGCTATACAAGCGGTAACCCAAAAACACAAATATGGTCATAAATGCATTTAACGGTCATTCTGATTTTAATGCCCGCTATAGGAGCACCCTACTACGGCCCTCTTTCACTCAGGGCCGTCCTGGGTGCTTTATGGACTGTTTGACAAGTGCTGGAGGAGGAAATAGAGCCGTGCACCTGGTGATTGAAACCGTGCATCTGGTAACCCAAAACACAAATATGGTCATAAATGCATTTAACGGTCATTCTGATTTTAATGCCCGCTATAGGAGCACCCTACTACGGCCCTCTTTCACTCAGGGCCGTCCTGGGTGCTTTATGGACTGTTTGACAAGTGCTGGAGGAGGAAATAGAGCCGTGCACCTGGTGATTGAAACCGTGCACCTGGTGATTGAAAACGTGCATCTGGTAACCCAAAAATTCAAATATGGTCCTAAATGCATTTAAGGGTCATTCTGATATTAATGCCCGCTAATGGAACACCTACTACGGCCCTCTCTCTGTCGGGGGCGACCTGAGTGCATTATGGACACTTTGAAATTTCACGATGGATACTGATTGCTATACAAGCGGTAACCCAAAAACACAAATATGGTCATAAATGCATTTAACGGTCATTCTGATTTTAATGCCCGCTATAGGAGCACCCTACTACGGCCCTCTTTCACTCAGGGCCGTCCTGGGTGCTTTATGGACTGTTTGACAAGTGCTGGAGGAGGAAATAGAGCCGTGCACCTGGTGATTGAAACCGTGCATCTGGTAACCCAAAAACACAAATATGGTCATAAATGCATTTAACGGTCATTCTGATTTTAATGCCCGCTATAGGAGCACCCTACTACGGCCCTCTTTCACTCAGGGCCGTCCTGGGTGCTTTATGGACTGTTTGACAAGTGCTGGAGGAGGAAATAGAGCCGTGCATGTGTATAAGAGACAGAAATAGAGCCGTGCACCTGGTGATTGAAAACGTGCATCTGGTAACCCAAAAACACAAATATGGTCATAAATGCATTTAACGGTCATTCTGATTTAATGCCCGCTATAGGAGCACCCTACTACGGCCCTCTTTCACTCAGGGCCGTCCTGGGTGCTTTATGGACACTGCTTGAAATTGCACCGATTGAAACCGTGCACCTGGTGATGAAAAGCATCTGGTAACCCAAAAACAAATATGGTCCTAAATGCATTTAACGGTCATTCTGATTTTAATGCCCGCTATAGGAGCACCCTACTACGGCCCTCTCTCACTCAGGGGCGTCCTGGTGCTTTATGGACACTTTGAAATTTCACGAGGATACGTGATTGATTAAACAAGCGGTAACCCAAAAACACAAATATGGTCATAAATGCATTTAACGGTCATTCTGATTTTAATGCCCGCTATAGGAGCACCCTACTACGGCCCTCTTTCACTCAGGGCCGTCCTGGGTGCTTTATGGACTGTTTGACAAGTGCTGGAGGAGGAAATAGAGCCGTGCACCTGGTGATTGAAACCGTGCATCTGGTAACCCAAAAACACAAATATGGTCATAAATGCATTTAACGGTCATTCTGATTTTAATGCCCGCTATAGGAGCACCCTACTACGGCCCTCTTTCACTCAGGGCCGTCCTGGGTGCTTTATGGACTGTTTGACAAGTGCTGGAGGAGGAAATAGAGCCGTGCACCTGGTGATTGAAACCGTGCATCTGGTAACCCAAAAACACAAATATGGTCATAAATGCATTTAACGGTCATTCTGATTTTAATGCCCGCTATAGGAGCACCCTACTACGGCCCTCTTTCACTCAGGGCCGTCCTGGGTGCTTTATGGACTGTTTGACAAGTGCTGGAGGAGGAAATAGAGCCGTGCACCTGGTGATTGAAACCGTGCACCTGGTGATTGAAAACGTGCATCTGGTAACCCAAAAATTCAAATATGGTCCTAAATGCATTTAAGGGTCATTCTGATATTAATGCCCGCTATGGAAACACCCTACTACGGCCCTCTCTCTGTCGGGGGCGACCTGAGTGCATTATGGACACTTTGAAATTTCACGATGGATACTGATTGCTATACAAGCGGTAACCCAAAAACACAAATATGGTCATAAATGCATTTAACGGTCATTCTGATTTTAATGCCCGCTATAGGAGCACCCTACTACGGCCCTCTTTCACTCAGGGCCGTCCTGGGTGCTTTATGGACTGTTTGACAAGTGCTGGAGGAGGAAATAGAGCCGTGCACCTGGTGATTGAAACCGTGCATCTGGTAACCCAAAAACACAAATATGGTCATAAATGCATTTAACGGTCATTCTGATTTTAATGCCCGCTATAGGAGCACCCTACTACGGCCCTCTTTCACTCAGGGCCGTCCTGGGTGCTTTATGGACTGTTTGACAAGTGCTGGAGGAGGAAATAGAGCCGTGCACCTGGTGATTGAAACCGTGCACCTGGTGATTGAAAACGTGCATCTGGTAACCCAAAAATTCAAATATGGTCCTAAATGCATTTAAGGGTCATTCTGATATTAATGCCCGCTATGGAAACACCCTACTACGGCCCTCTCTCTGTCGGGGGCGACCTGAGTGCATTATGGACACTTTGAAATTTCACGATGGATACTGATTGCTATACAAGCGGTAACCCAAAAACACAAATATGGTCATAAATGCATTTAACGGTCATTCTGATTTTAATGCCCGCTATAGGAGCACCCTACTACGGCCCTCTTTCACTCAGGGCCGTCCTGGGTGCTTTATGGACTGTTTGACAAGTGCTGGAGGAGGAAATAGAGCCGTGCACCTGGTGATTGAAACCGTGCATCTGGTAACCCAAAAACACAAATATGGTCATAAATGCATTTAACGGTCATTCTGATTTTAATGCCCGCTATAGGAGCACCCTACTACGGCCCTCTTTCACTCAGGGCCGTCCTGGGTGCTTTATGGACTGTTTGACAAGTGCTGGAGGAGGAAATAGAGCCGTGCACCTGGTGATTGAAACCGTGCATCTGGTAACCCAAAAACACAAATATGGTCATAAATGCATTTAACGGTCATTCTGATTTTAATGCCCGCTATAGGAGCACCCTACTACGGCCCTCTTTCACTCAGGGCCGTCCTGGGTGCTTTATGGACTGTTTGACAAGTGCTGGAGGAGGAAATAGAGCCGTGCACCTGGTGATTGAAACCGTGCACCTGGTGATTGAAAACGTGCATCTGGTAACCCAAAAATTCAAATATGGTCCTAAATGCATTTAAGGGTCATTCTGATATTAATGCCCGCTATGGAAACACCCTACTACGGCCCTCTCTCTGTCGGGGGCGACCTGAGTGCATTATGGACACTTTGAAATTTCACGATGGATACTGATTGCTATACAAGCGGTAACCCAAAAACACAAATATGGTCATAAATGCATTTAACGGTCATTCTGATTTTAATGCCCGCTATAGGAGCACCCTACTACGGCCCTCTTTCACTCAGGGCCGTCCTGGGTGCTTTATGGACTGTTTGACAAGTGCTGGAGGAGGAAATAGAGCCGTGCACCTGGTGATTGAAACCGTGCATCTGGTAACCCAAAAACACAAATATGGTCATAAATGCATTTAACGGTCATTCTGATTTTAATGCCCGCTATAGGAGCACCCTACTACGGCCCTCTTTCACTCAGGGCCGTCCTGGGTGCTTTATGGACTGTTTGACAAGTGCTGGAGGAGGAAATAGAGCCGTGCACCTGGTGATTGAAACCGTGCACCTGGTGATTGAAAACGTGCATCTGGTAACCCAAAAATTCAAATATGGTCCTAAATGCATTTAAGGGTCATTCTGATATTAATGCCCGCTATGGAAACACCCTACTACGGCCCTCTCTCTGTCGGGGGCGACCTGAGTGCATTATGGACACTTTGAAATTTCACGATGGATACTGATTGCTATACAAGCGGTAACCCAAAAACACAAATATGGTCATAAATGCATTTAACGGTCATTCTGATTTTAATGCCCGCTATAGGAGCACCCTACTACGGCCCTCTTTCACTCAGGGCCGTCCTGGGTGCTTTATGGACTGTTTGACAAGTGCTGGAGGAGGAAATAGAGCCGTGCACCTGGTGATTGAAACCGTGCACCTGGTACGTGCATCTGGTAACCCAAAAACAAATATGGTCATAAATGCATTTAACGGTCATTCTGATTTTAATGCCCGCTATAGGAGCACCCTACTACGGCCCTCTTTCACTCAGGGGCGTCCTGGGTGCTTTATGGACTGTTTGACAAGTGCAGGAGGATACTGCACCTGGTGATTGAAAGCGGTAACCCAAAACACAAATATGGTCATAAATGCATTTAACGGTCATTCTGATTTTAATGCCCGCTATAGGAGCACCCTACTACGGCCCTCTTTCACTCAGGGCCGTCCTGGGTGCTTTATGGACTGTTTGACAAGTGCTGGAGGAGGAAATAGAGCCGTGCACCTGGTGATTGAAACCGTGCACCTGGTGATTGAAAACGTGCATCTGGTAACCCAAAAATTCAAATATGGTCCTAAATGCATTTAAGGGTCATTCTGATATTAATGCCCGCTATGGAAACACCCTACTACGGCCCTCTCTCTGTCGGGGGCGACCTGAGTGCATTATGGACACTTTGAAATTTCACGATGGATACTGATTGCTATACAAGCGGTAACCCAAAAACACAAATATGGTCATAAATGCATTTAACGGTCATTCTGATTTTAATGCCCGCTATAGGAGCACCCTACTACGGCCCTCTTTCACTCAGGGCCGTCCTGGGTGCTTTATGGACTGTTTGACAAGTGCTGGAGGAGGAAATAGAGCCGTGCACCTGGTGATTGAAACCGTGCATCTGGTAACCCAAAAACACAAATATGGTCATAAATGCATTTAACGGTCATTCTGATTTTAATGCCCGCTATAGGAGCACCCTACTACGGCCCTCTTTCACTCAGGGCCGTCCTGGGTGCTTTATGGACTGTTTGACAAGTGCTGGAGGAGGAAATAGAGCCGTGCACCTGGTGATTGAAACCGTGCACCTGGTGATTGAAAACGTGCATCTGGTAACCCAAAAATTCAAATATGGTCCTAAATGCATTTAAGGGTCATTCTGATATTAATGCCCGCTATGGAAACACCCTACTACGGCCCTCTCTCTGTCGGGGGCGACCTGAGTGCATTATGGACACTTTGAAATTTCACGATGGATACTGATTGCTATACAAGCGGTAACCCAAAAACACAAATATGGTCATAAATGCATTTAACGGTCATTCTGATTTTAATGCCCGCTATAGGAGCACCCTACTACGGCCCTCTTTCACTCAGGGCCGTCCTGGGTGCTTTATGGACTGTTTGACAAGTGCTGGAGGAGGAAATAGAGCCGTGCACCTGGTGATTGAAACCGTGCATCTGGTAACCCAAAAACACAAATATGGTCATAAATGCATTTAACGGTCATTCTGATTTTAATGCCCGCTATAGGAGCACCCTACTACGGCCCTCTTTCACTCAGGGCCGTCCTGGGTGCTTTATGGACTGTTTGACAAGTGCTGGAGGAGGAAATAGAGCCGTGCACCTGGTGATTGAAACCGTGCACCTGGTGATTGAAAACGTGCATCTGGTAACCCAAAAATTCAAATATGGTCCTAAATGCATTTAAGGGTCATTCTGATATTAATGCCCGCTATGGAAACACCCTACTACGGCCCTCTCTCTGTCGGGGGCGACCTGAGTGCATTATGGACACTTTGAAATTTCACGATGGATACTGATTGCTATACAAGCGGTAACCCAAAAACACAAATATGGTCATAAATGCATTTAACGGTCATTCTGATTTTAATGCCCGCTATAGGAGCACCCTACTACGGCCCTCTTTCACTCAGGGCCGTCCTGGGTGCTTTATGGACTGTTTGACAAGTGCTGGAGGAGGAAATAGAGCCGTGCACCTGGTGATTGAAACCGTGCATCTGGTAACCCAAAAACACAAATATGGTCATAAATGCATTTAACGGTCATTCTGATTTTAATGCCCGCTATAGGAGCACCCTACTACGGCCCTCTTTCACTCAGGGCCGTCCTGGGTGCTTTATGGACTGTTTGACAAGTGCTGGAGGAGGAAATAGAGCCGTGCACCTGGTGATTGAAACCGTGCACCTGGTGATTGAAAACGTGCATCTGGTAACCCAAAAATTCAAATATGGTCCTAAATGCATTTAAGGGTCATTCTGATATTAATGCCCGCTATGGAAACACCCTACTACGGCCCTCTCTCTGTCGGGGCGACCTGAGTGCATTATGGACACTTTGAAATTTCACGATGGATACTGATTGCTATACAAGCGGTAACCCAAAAACACAAATATGGTCATAAATGCATTTAACGGTCATTCTGATTTTAATGCCCGCTATAGGAGCACCCTACTACGGCCCTCTTTCACTCAGGGCCGTCCTGGGTGCTTTATGGACTGTTTGACAAGTGCTGGAGGAGGAAATAGAGCCGTGCACCTGGTGATTGAAACCGTGCACCTGGTGATTGAAAACGTGCATCTGGTAACCCAAAATTCAAATATGGTCCTAAATGCATTTACGGGTCATTCTGATATTAATGCCCGCTATGGAAACACCCTACTACGGCCCTCTCTCTGTCGGGGGCGACCTGAGTGCATTATGGACACTTTGAAATTTCACGATGGATACTGATTGCTATACAAGCGGTAACCCAAAAACACAAATATGGTCATAAATGCATTTAACGGTCATTCTGATTTTAATGCCCGCTATAGGAGCACCCTACTACGGCCCTCTTTCACTCAGGGCCGTCCTGGGTGCTTTATGGACTGTTTGACAAGTGCTGGAGGAGGAAATAGAGCCGTGCACCTGGTGATTGAAACCGTGCATCTGGTAACCCAAAAACACAAATATGGTCATAAATGCATTTAACGGTCATTCTGATTTTAATGCCCGCTATAGGAGCACCCTACTACGGCCCTCTTTCACTCAGGGCCGTCCTGGGTGCTTTATGGACTGTTTGACAAGTGCTGGAGGAGGAAATAGAGCCGTGCACCTGGTGATTGAAACCGTGCACCTGGTGATTGAAAACGTGCATCTGGTAACCCAAAAATTCAAATATGGTCCTAAATGCATTTAAGGGTCATTCTGATATTAATGCCCGCTATGGAAACACCCTACTACGGCCCTCTCTCTGTCGGGGGCGACCTGAGTGCATTATGGACACTTTGAAATTTCACGATGGATACTGATTGCTATACAAGCGGTAACCCAAAAACACAAATATGGTCATAAATGCATTTAACGGTCATTCTGATTTTAATGCCCGCTATAGGAGCACCCTACTACGGCCCTCTTTCACTCAGGGCCGTCCTGGGTGCTTTATGGACTGTTTGACAAGTGCTGGAGGAGGAAATAGAGCCGTGCACCTGGTGATTGAAACCGTGCATCTGGTAACCCAAAAACACAAATATGGTCATAAATGCATTTAACGGTCATTCTGATTTTAATGCCCGCTATAGGAGCACCCTACTACGGCCCTCTTTCACTCAGGGCCGTCCTGGGTGCTTTATGGACTGTTTGACAAGTGCTGGAGGAGGAAATAGAGCCGTGCACCTGGTGATTGAAACCGTGCACCTGGTGATTGAAAACGTGCATCTGGTAACCCAAAATTCAAATATGGTCCTAAATGCATTTAAGGGTCATTCTGATATTAATGCCCGCTATGGAAACACCCTACTACGGCCCTCTCTCTGTCGGGGGCGACCTGAGTGCATTATGGACACTTTGAAATTTCACGATGGATACTGATTGCTATACAAGCGGTAACCCAAAAACACAAATATGGTCATAAATGCATTTAACGGTCATTCTGATTTTAATGCCCGCTATAGGAGCACCCTACTACGGCCCTCTTTCACTCAGGGCCGTCCTGGGTGCTTTATGGACTGTTTGACAAGTGCTGGAGGAGGAAATAGAGCCGTGCACCTGGTGATTGAAACCGTGCATCTGGTAACCCAAAAACACAAATATGGTCATAAATGCATTTAACGGTCATTCTGATTTTAATGCCCGCTATAGGAGCACCCTACTACGGCCCTCTTTCACTCAGGGCCGTCCTGGGTGCTTTATGGACTGTTTGACAAGTGCTGGAGGAGGAAATAGAGCCGTGCACCTGGTGATTGAAACCGTGCATCTGGTAACCCAAAAACACAAATATGGTCATAAATGCATTTAACGGTCATTCTGATTTTAATGCCCGCTATAGGAGCACCCTACTACGGCCCTCTTTCACTCAGGGCCGTCCTGGGTGCTTTATGGACTGTTTGACAAGTGCTGGAGGAGGAAATAGAGCCGTGCACCTGGTGATTGAAACCGTGCACCTGGTGATTGAAAACGTGCATCTGGTAACCCAAAATTCAAATATGGTCCTAAATGCATTTAAGGGTCATTCTGATATTAATGCCCGCTATGGAAACACCCTACTACGGCCCTCTCTCTGTCGGGGGCGACCTGAGTGCATTATGGACACTTTGAAATTTCACGATGGATACTGATTGCTATACAAGCGGTAACCCAAAAACACAAATATGGTCATAAATGCATTTAACGGTCATTCTGATTTTAATGCCCGCTATAGGAGCACCCTACTACGGCCCTCTTTCACTCAGGGCCGTCCTGGGTGCTTTATGGACTGTTTGACAAGTGCTGGAGGAGGAAATAGAGCCGTGCACCTGGTGATTGAAACCGTGCATCTGGTAACCCAAAAACACAAATATGGTCATAAATGCATTTAACGGTCATTCTGATTTTAATGCCCGCTATAGGAGCACCCTACTACGGCCCTCTTTCACTCAGGGCCGTCCTGGGTGCTTTATGGACTGTTTGACAAGTGCTGGAGGAGGAAATAGAGCCGTGCACCTGGTGATTGAAATTGAAACCGTGCATCTGGTAACCCAAAAACACAAATATGGTCATAAATGCATTTAACGGTCATTCTGATTTTAATGCCCGCTATAGGAGCACCCTACTACGGCCCTCTTTCACTCAGGGCGTCCTGGGTGCTTTATGGACTGTTTGACAAGTGCTGGAGGAGGAAATAGAGCCGTGCACCTGGTGATTGAAACCGTGCACCTGGTGATTGAAAACGTGCATCTGGTAACCCAAAAATTCAAATATGGTCCTAAATGCATTTAAGGGTCATTCTGATATTAATGCCCGCTATGGAAACACCCTACTACGGCCCTCTCTCTGTCGGGGGCGACCTGAGTGCATTATGGACACTTTGAAATTTCACGATGGATACTGATTGCTATACAGCGGTAACCCAAAAACACAAATATGGTCATAAATGCATTTAACGGTCATTCTGATTTTAATGCCCGCTATAGGAGCACCCTACTACGGCCCTCTTTCACTCAGGGCCGTCCTGGGTGCTTTATGGACTGTTTGACAAGTGCTGGAGGAGGAAATAGAGCCGTGCACCTGGTGATTGAAACCGTGCACCTGGTGATTGAAAACGTGCATCTGGTAACCCAAAAATTCAAATATGGTCCTAAATGCATTTAAGGGTCATTCTGATATTAATGCCCGCTATGGAAACACCCTACTACGGCCCTCTCTCTGTCGGGGCGACCTGAGTGCATTATGGACACTTTGAAATTTCACGATGGATACTGATTGCTATACAAGCGGTAACCCAAAAACACAAATATGGTCATAAATGCATTTAACGGTCATTCTGATTTTAATGCCCGCTATAGGAGCACCCTACTACGGCCCTCTTTCACTCAGGGCCGTCCTGGGTGCTTTATGGACTGTTTGACAAGTGCTGGAGGAGGAAATAGAGCCGTGCACCTGGTGATTGAAACCGTGCATCTGGTAACCCAAAAACACAAATATGGTCATAAATGCATTTAACGGTCATTCTGATTTTAATGCCCGCTATAGGAGCACCCTACTACGGCCCTCTTTCACTCAGGGCCGTCCTGGGTGCTTTATGGACTGTTTGACAAGTGCTGGAGGAGGAAATAGAGCCGTGCACCTGGTGATTGAAACCGTGCACCTGGTGATTGAAAACGTGCATCTGGTAACCCAAAAATTCAAATATGGTCCTAAATGCATTTAAGGGTCATTCTGATATTAATGCCCGCTATGGAAACACCCTACTACGGCCCTCTCTCTGTCGGGGGCGACCTGAGTGCATTATGGACACTTTGAAATTTCACGATGGATACTGATTGCTATACAAGCGGTAACCCAAAAACACAAATATGGTCATAAATGCATTTAACGGTCATTCTGATTTTAATGCCCGCTATAGGAGCACCCTACTACGGCCCTCTTTCACTCAGGGCCGTCCTGGGTGCTTTATGGACTGTTTGACAAGTGCTGGAGGAGGAAATAGAGCCGTGCACCTGGTGATTGAAACCGTGCATCTGGTAACCCAAAAACACAAATATGGTCATAAATGCATTTAACGGTCATTCTGATTTTAATGCCCGCTATAGGAGCACCCTACTACGGCCCTCTTTCACTCAGGGCCGTCCTGGGTGCTTTATGGACTGTTTGACAAGTGCTGGAGGAGGAAATAGAGCCGTGCACCTGGTGATTGAAACCGTGCACCTGGTGATTGAAAACGTGCATCTGGTAACCCAAAATTCAAATATGGTCCTAAATGCATTTAAGGGTCATTCTGATATTAATGCCCGCTATGGAAACACCCTACTACGGCCCTCTCTCTGTCGGGGGCGACCTGAGTGCATTATGGACACTTTGAAATTTCACGATGGATACTGATTGCTATACAAGCGGTAACCCAAAAACACAAATATGGTCATAAATGCATTTAACGGTCATTCTGATTTTAATGCCCGCTATAGGAGCACCCTACTACGGCCCTCTTTCACTCAGGGCCGTCCTGGGTGCTTTATGGACTGTTTGACAAGTGCTGGAGGAGGAAATAGAGCCGTGCACCTGGTGATTGAAACCGTGCATCTGGTACCCCAAAAACACAAATATGGTCATAAATGCATTTAACGGTCATTCTGATTTTAATGCCCGCTATAGGAGCACCCTACTACGGCCCTCTTTCACTCAGGGCCGTCCTGGGTGCTTTATGGACTGTTTGACAAGTGCTGGAGGAGGAAATAGAGCCGTGCACCTGGTGATTGAAACCGTGCATCTGGTAACCCAAAACACAAATATGGTCATAAATGCATTTAACGGTCATTCTGATTTAATGCCCGCTATAGGAGCACCCTACTACGGCCCTCTTTCACTCAGGGCCGTCCTGGGTGCTTTATGGACTGTTTGACAAGTGCTGGAGGAGGAAATAGAGCCGTGCACCTGGTGATTGAAACCGTGCACCTGGTGATTGAAAACGTGCATCTGGTAACCCAAAAATTCAAATATGGTCCTAAATGCATTTAAGGGTCATTCTGATATTAATGCCCGCTATGGAAACACCCTACTACGGCCCTCTCTCTGTCGGGGGCGACCTGAGTGCATTATGGACACTTTGAAATTTCACGATGGATACTGATTGCTATACAAGCGGTAACCCAAAAACACAAATATGGTCATAAATGCATTTAACGGTCATTCTGATTTTAATGCCCGCTATAGGAGCACCCTACTACGGCCCTCTTTCACTCAGGGCCGTCCTGGGTGCTTTATGGACTGTTTGACAAGTGCTGGAGGAGGAAATAGAGCCGTGCACCTGGTGATTGAAACCGTGCATCTGGTAACCCAAAAACACAAATATGGTCATAAATGCATTTAACGGTCATTCTGATTTTAATGCCCGCTATAGGAGCACCCTACTACGGCCCTCTTTCACTCAGGGCCGTCCTGGGTGCTTTATGGACTGTTTGACAAGTGCTGGAGGAGGAAATAGAGCCGTGCACCTGGTGATTGAAACCGTGCATCTGGTAACCCAAAAACACAAATATGGTCATAAATGCATTTAACGGTCATTCTGATTTTAATGCCCGCTATAGGAGCACCCTACTACGGCCCTCTTTCACTCAGGGCCGTCCTGGGTGCTTTATGGACTGTTTGACAAGTGCTGGAGGAGGAAATAGAGCCGTGCACCTGGTGATTGAAACCGTGCACCTGGTGATTGAAAACGTGCATCTGGTAACCCAAAAATTCAAATATGGTCCTAAATGCATTTAAGGGTCATTCTGATATTAATGCCCGCTATGGAAACACCCTACTACGGCCCTCTCTCTGTCGGGGGCGACCTGAGTGCATTATGGACACTTTGAAATTTCACGATGGATACTGATTGCTATACAAGCGGTAACCCAAAAACACAAATATGGTCATAAATGCATTTAACGGTCATTCTGATTTTAATGCCCGCTATAGGAGCACCCTACTACGGCCCTCTTTCACTCAGGGCCGTCCTGGGTGCTTTATGGACTGTTTGACAAGTGCTGGAGGAGGAAATAGAGCCGTGCACCTGGTGATTGAAACCGTGCATCTGGTAACCCAAAAACACAAATATGGTCATAAATGCATTTAACGGTCATTCTGATTTTAATGCCCGCTATAGGAGCACCCTACTACGGCCCTCTTTCACTCAGGGCCGTCCTGGGTGCTTTATGGACTGTTTGACAAGTGCTGGAGGAGGAAATAGAGCCGTGCACCTGGTGATTGAAACCGTGCATCTGGTAACCCAAAAACACAAATATGGTCATAAATGCATTTAACGGTCATTCTGATTTTAATGCCCGCTATAGGAGCACCCTACTACGGCCCTCTTTCACTCAGGGCCGTCCTGGGTGCTTTATGGACTGTTTGACAAGTGCTGGAGGAGGAAATAGAGCCGTGCACCTGGTGATTGAAACCGTGCACCTGGTGATTGAAAACGTGCATCTGGTAACCCAAAAATTCAAATATGGTCCTAAATGCATTTAAGGGTCATTCTGATATTAATGCCCGCTATGGAAACACCCTACTACGGCCCTCTCTCTGTCGGGGGCGACCTGAGTGCATTATGGACACTTTGAAATTTCACGATGGATACTGATTGCTATACAAGCGGTAACCCAAAAACACAAATATGGTCATAAATGCATTTAACGGTCATTCTGATTTTAATGCCCGCTATAGGAGCACCCTACTACGGCCCTCTTTCACTCAGGGCCGTCCTGGGTGCTTTATGGACTGTTTGACAAGTGCTGGAGGAGGAAATAGAGCCGTGCACCTGGTGATTGAAACCGTGCATCTGGTAACCCAAAAACACAAATATGGTCATAAATGCATTTAACGGTCATTCTGATTTTAATGCCCGCTATAGGAGCACCCTACTACGGCCCTCTTTCACTCAGGGCCGTCCTGGGTGCTTTATGGACTGTTTGACAAGTGCTGGAGGAGGAAATAGAGCCGTGCACCTGGTGATTGAAACCGTGCACCTGGTGATTGAAAACGTGCATCTGGTAACCCAAAAATTCAAATATGGTCCTAAATGCATTTAAGGGTCATTCTGATATTAATGCCCGCTATGGAAACACCCTACTACGGCCCCCTCTCTCTGTCGGGGGCGACCTGAGTGCATTATGGACACTTTGAAATTTCACGATGGATACTGATTGCTATACAAGCGGTAACCCAAAACACAAATATGGTCATAAATGCATTTAACGGTCATTCTGATTTTAATGCCCGCTATAGGAGCACCCTACTACGGCCCTCTTCACTCAGGGCCGTCCTGGGTGCTTTATGGACTGTTTGACAAGTGCTGGAGGAGGAAATAGAGCCGTGCACCTGGTGATTGAAACCGTGCATCTGGTAACCCAAAAACACAAATATGGTCATAAATGCATTTAACGGTCATTCTGATTTTAATGCCCGCTATAGGAGCACCCTACTACGGCCCTCTTTCACTCAGGGCCGTCCTGGGTGCTTTATGGACTGTTTGACAAGTGCTGGAGGAGGAAATAGAGCCGTGCACCTGGTGATTGAAACCGTGCACCTGGTGATTGAAAACGTGCATCTGGTAACCAAAAATTCAAATATGGTCCTAAATGCATTTAAGGGTCATTCTGATATTAATGCCCGCTATGGAAACACCCTACTACGGCCCTCTCTCTGTCGGGGGCGACCTGAGTGCATTATGGACACTTTGAAATTTCACGATGGATACTGATTGCTATACAAGCGGTAACCCAAAAACACAAATATGGTCATAAATGCATTTAACGGTCATTCTGATTTTAATGCCCGCTATAGGAGCACCCTACTACGGCCCTCTTTCACTCAGGGCCGTCCTGGGTGCTTTATGGACTGTTTGACAAGTGCTGGAGGAGGAAATAGAGCCGTGCACCTGGTGATTGAAACCGTGCATCTGGTAACCCAAAAACACAAATATGGTCATAAATGCATTTAACGGTCATTCTGATTTTAATGCCCGCTATAGGAGCACCCTACTACGGCCCTCTTTCACTCAGGGCCGTCCTGGGTGCTTTATGGACTGTTTGACAAGTGCTGGAGGAGGAAATAGAGCCGTGCACCTGGTGATTGAAACCGTGCACCTGGTGATTGAAAACGTGCATCTGGTAACCCAAAAATTCAAATATGGTCCTAAATGCATTTAAGGGTCATTCTGATATTAATGCCCGCTATGGAAACACCCTACTACGGCCTCTCTCTGTCGGGGCGACCTGAGTGCATTATGGACACTTTGAAATTTCACGATGGATACTGATTGCTATACAAGCGGTAACCCAAAAACACAAATATGGTCATAAATGCATTTAACGGTCATTCTGATTTTAATGCCCGCTATAGGAGCACCCTACTACGGCCCTCTTTCACTCAGGGCCGTCCTGGGTGCTTTATGGACTGTTTGACAAGTGCTGGAGGAGGAAATAGAGCCGTGCACCTGGTGATTGAAACCGTGCACCTGGTGATTGAAAACGTGCATCTGGTAACCCAAAAATTCAAATATGGTCCTAAATGCATTTAAGGGTCATTCTGATTTAATGCCCGCTATGGAAACACCCTACTACGGCCCTCTCTCTGTCGGGGGCGACCTGGTGCATTATGGACACTTTGAATTTCACGATGGATACTGATTGCTATACAAGCGGTAACCCAAAAACACAAATATGGTCATAAATGCATTTAACGGTCATTCTGATTTTAATGCCCGCTATAGGAGCACCCTACTACGGCCCTCTTTCACTCAGGGCCGTCCTGGGTGCTTTATGGACTGTTTGACAAGTGCTGGAGGAGGAAATAGAGCCGTGCACCTGGTGATTGAAACCGTGCATCTGGTAACCCAAAAACACAAATATGGTCATAAATGCATTTAACGGTCATTCTGATTTTAATGCCCGCTATAGGAGCACCCTACTACGGCCCTCTTTCACTCAGGCCGTCCTGGGTGCTTTATGGACTGTTTGACAAGTGCTGGAGGAGGAAATAGAGCCGTGCACCTGGTGATTGAAACCGTGCACCTGGTGATTGAAAACGTGCATCTGGTAACCCAAAAATTCAAATATGGTCCTAAATGCATTTAAGGGTCATTCTGATATTAATGCCCGCTATGGAAACACCCTACTACTACGGCCCTCTCTCTGTCGGGGGCGACCTGAGTGCATTATGGACACTTTGAAATTTCACGATGGATACTGATTGCTATACAAGCGGTAACCCAAAAACACAAATATGGTCATAAATGCATTTAACGGTCATTCTGATTTTAATGCCCGCTATAGGAGCACCCTACTACGGCCCTCTTTCACTCAGGGCCGTCCTGGGTGCTTTATGGACTGTTTGACAAGTGCTGGAGGAGGAAATAGAGCCGTGCACCTGGTGATTGAAACCGTGCATCTGGTAACCCAAAACACAAATATGGTCATAAATGCATTTAACGGTCATTCTGATTTTAATGCCCGCTATAGGAGCACCCTACTACGGCCCTCTTTCACTCAGGGCCGTCCTGGGTGCTTTATGGACTGTTTGACAAGTGCTGGAGGAGGAAATAGAGCCGTGCACCTGGTGATTGAAACCGTGCACCTGGTGATTGAAAACGTGCATCTGGTAACCCAAAATTCAAATATGGTCCTAAATGCATTTAAGGGTCATTCTGATATTAATGCCCGCTATGGAAACACCCTATACTACGGCCCTCTCTCTGTCGGGGGCGACCTGAGTGCATTATGGACACTTTGAAATTTCACGATGGATACTGATTGCTATACAAGCGGTAACCCAAAAACACAAATATGGTCATAAATGCATTAACGGTCATTCTGATTTTAATGCCCGCTATAGGAGCACCCTACTACGGCCCTCTTTCACTCAGGGCCGTCCTGGGTGCTTTATGGACTGTTTGACAAGTGCTGGAGGAGGAAATAGAGCCGTGCACCTGGTGATTGAAACCGTGCATCTGGTAACCCAAAAACACAAATATGGTCATAAATGCATTTAACGGTCATTCTGATTTTAATGCCCGCTATAGGAGCACCCTACTACGGCCCTCTTTCACTCAGGGCCGTCCTGGTGCTTTATGGACTGTTTGACAAGTGCTGGAGGAGGAAATAGAGCCGTGCACCTGGTGATTGAAACCGTGCATCTGGTAACCCAAAAACACAAATATGGTCATAAATGCATTTAACGGTCATTCTGATTTAATGCCCGCTATAGGAGCACCCTACTACGGCCCTCTTTCACTCAGGGCCGTCCTGGGTGCTTTATGGACTGTTTGACAAGTGCTGGAGGAGGAAATAGAGCCGTGCACCTGGTGATTGAAACCGTGCACGGTGATTGAAAACGTGCATCTGGTAACCCAAAATTCAAATATGGTCCTAAATGCATTTAAGGGTCATTCTGATATTAATGCCCGCTATGGAAACACCCTACTACGGCCCTCTCTCTGTCGGGGCGACCTGAGTGCATTATGGACACTTTGAAATTTCACGATGGATACTGATTGCTATACAAGCGGTAACCCAAAACACAAATATGGTCATAAATGCATTTAACGGTCATTCTGATTTTAATGCCCGCTATAGGAGCACCCTACTACGGCCCTCTTCACTCAGGGCCGTCCTGGGTGCTTTATGGACTGTTTGACAAGTGCTGGAGGAGGAAATAGAGCCGTGCACCTGGTGATTGAAACCGTGCATCTGGTAACCCAAACCCCAAAATATGGTCATAAATGCATTTAACGGGTCATTCTGATTTTAATGCCCGCTATAGAGCACCCTACTACGGCCCTCTTTCACTCAGGGGCCGTCCTGGGTGCTTTATGGACTGTTTGACAAGTGCTGGAGGAGGAAATAGAGCGTGCACCTGGTGATTGAAACCGTGCATCTGGTAACCCAAAAACACAAATATGGTCATAAATGCATTTAAAACGGTCATTCTGATTTTAATGCCCGCTATAGGAGCACCCTACTGACT